>NC_012871.2:39352077-39385827 GCF_000003195.3 Sorghum bicolor
TCTTCTCCCATGTCAATAACCTAAAAATCTGTATGGACAAAATGATCATCTATTTTGACAGGGACATCAGCTACTATACCTTCAACCTTTCGAAATGTCTGATCTGCCATCTGGAGCTGAATGTATGTCGGTTTTAGGGGCATGGTTCCGAACAGGAGCTGATAGGTGACTGCGACCATTATGTTGACGCCTGACCCGGTGTCGCAAAGCGTCTTTTAGAAGTTGTATCCATTAATGGAGCACTGGATGCTTGGCATATCTGGGTCATCCTTTTTGGTCAGGAACGGTGACTTAAGTCGACGGTCTTGACCTCCTTCAACTCCAGTGACCATCTTAGCTGACTTGGTCCACATTTGCTTGTTCCTGTTCCTCGTGTTGGTCCTCTTCCTTGGTTCATGTCGGGATTGCACTGAGACTTGTGTAGTCTTGTTCTTGAAGGAAAACGTCTCCTTCCTCCCCTTGATGTAGAAACTGATTTTGATAGCACTAGCATAGATCACAGCTCCTGAGGTGTTCAGGAATGGTCTCCCTAGGATGATGGGTGCCCTCTCATCAGTACCAATCTCTACTACCAAGAAGTCTGCGGGGGCATACAATGTACCAACTCGGACGTACAGGTTCTTCAATATTCCCTTTGGGAAACTTAGTTTCCGATCGACAGGTTGCAAACACGGGTTGTTTCTAGTAAAGGATGTGTAAAGAATTTTTCATAGATTACCCTGGGCATAATGTTGATGCTGGAGCCAAAGTCGCAGAGTGCTTCTGGGAAGTCCACATGCCGATGGAGATCGGGATGACGGGGTGTCCTGGATCGCCTCTCTTGACCGGCAGAAGGTCAGTAATTACTTCCACAACGGGGTTACTCTAGTAGTTACCTGCATCCAACATGTCTACAAAATTTCCAGATTCTAATCCTTCCGGTTGTGATGGTATACCGGGGTTAGTAGCAGGAACAGCAACAGCTATTTGATTAAATTGAGATTCAATCATTTTATTAAAGCTAATTTGATTCTTGATGGCAGTAGAGAAATTATCCATTCTATTATTTATATTTTCTAACATTTTATCATTAGATGCCAATTTCTTAGATAGGTTATCCATTAGCTTTCCTTGATTAGACACTAACTCTCTCAGAGGTAGAAAATTATTATTATTATTGTAAGAATTATTACCTTGACAATTACCTGAGTAGTCAGGCCTCTGTTTATTCCAACCTTGATTTTGTTGAGGACGGTTGTAGTAGTAGTAGTTGTTGTTGTTGTTGATGTAGTTTACGTCCTCAAGCATCTCAGGGTAGTGATTGCCTGAGTGTCCAGTATCTCCAGTGTGTTTGTGCTCGTAGATCGAGGTTTTTCACTTGGTGGAGTCTGGGAGTTGTAAAACTCCTTCATATTTTGCTCGAAGTGTACCTTCTCACAGAGACAGCATAGAGATCAAGTGCATGGGCCTTGTTGGTGGAAAACACCACAGAACCAAAAGTGTATTTGTTCTCTCTAACCTTAAGCATAGTGAGCAAGACAAAGTTGATGGATAATAAGATCATGAGTGTAGAATTTAAAACATTTGTCAGATCAGATCGCTCATCCTAATGGAAAGATAATCTATCTATACTTATGTTTTTTTATATATGTATCTTCCAAAGATTGCGTGTGCAACATTTTAGTTCATATGATTAGGAGTGTGGGATCACAAAGGTGGAAGGACTAAACATATTGAATCGACTGAGTTTGTTAATCCAGAATTGTAAATCATACATGTTTGTCTCTTTTATTCATGTGAACGCCAGAACCAAGGAGAAGCTTATAAAAGTGATAGTCAAGTATCTTAAGATGTTACCTTACTCGAAGAGTGATGGTACAATATCACCTTGTGGAAGCTTTCCTTTCTTAGCGGTTGTGCAACGTGTTTGTGGCACCCTCCATGGATCATCTCTTATGAGCTGTCTTCCTTGTGTAAATTGTTAAACTTCATGTGTCTCTCTCTTTTTCTCCAATGTGAGTTTATCTCAGGACTTCCCATGTCGATATTGAAAGTTTTCCTGCAGGGGTTAGTCCAACAAAATATCCAATATCTACTATAGCATATTATCGGCTCAAAAATCAACCTAGACACCATGTCTAATTTGATTTAGGAAGGCATTTTAACCTAAGCACCATGCTTAATTTAAAATCCCTTGGAAGTAAGATCATCATTCCTAAACTAAGCACCATGCTTAATTAAGGGATAAATGAAACTACTCCAAACCTAGACATATACTAAAGCAAATAAAGGTAGCATGAGAGCATTTATAGAGATCTACTCAAGTGGAGATGAAGTAGTGTGACTAGTATTTAAAAAATTGAGCATGTCTCAAAGGTAGGGACAACCAACATAGCAACATGGCAAAGGATGTTTTTATGTAAAGTACTGCCCCAAGCTTGAATTTTGCAAAATTCAAGTTTGGATGAATTTAATTCAATGTTGTATGATGATTGGTTGGTCATACCTTGTGCTTGTCATTCATCCGATCTTCTTTCTCCAATCCTGGAAAGGTTAGTGACAAGAATAACCGAAGGAATTTTTTACAATTATCCTTATATGCTCAATAAACAAGATAATGTTGTAAATAATTAAAAGCTCATGTTACGATCTAATCAATGCTTGTTTTAGGACACTAAGCTTGTCCTTGGGACACCATCAATTTATGTCGGCGAAGTGGTTTCCCCTCCAACGCTAACCTATATCAAGATCAACTCAACGAGATCTGCAATATTTATTATAGACATATGCATCGACAACCGCCCTTTTAAAGTTTTTATAAATAGAAAGGAAGAGGGGGTTGGAGATCTCGAATGTGGTGATGTTGGAGAGACCTAAAGATTGGGAAGATGTTGCATATGAGCATGGAGTAAACGAAGTGGCTATAAATTCCGTGCTCATAAATGTTTGGAGTGAAATACATGTGGTATGTGAAAATGGTAAGGTGAGTGTGGTAAGGAAAAGAAAAAGAATACACGAACGACTTGGTTCGAAACTAGCACAGCTACCGTTCCCCGGCAACGGCACCAGAGAGCTTGTTGGGTATTTTAAACGCAAACAGAAAAATCCGCAAGCGCACGGATACCGATGTAGCTTTCACTCGGGAGTATTCCAGAGTATCGATTTTCCACAGGGAACATGAGTGTACTAATTAAGATTCAAGATCGCCCAAGGATAACTATATAATTATTTTTGGTCGGAAGAGAGGAAGTTTCCTGAGAGTTCTCTAATTGATCTAAGAATAAAGAATTACTTCAAAGATTATTTATTTTGGAACATCAGAACACTAACCATAGCAAGAGATGAGGAAGGGGCTAGGAAGCTCTGACTACGGTCCTACAAACACCGATCCGAACGAGGTGGAATACGTCGACCGTTAGGGCTGTCACTACCCTAAGGCTACCACAACAATCCGCAGGATTGGGTACAATTCCAGGTAATTGCAAGACTAAACACCACGTCTAATCTATTAATTACTACTCTAGTGTTTCAAAGACTAGAGCACTTGATGCAAGCTGCAATCCAATAAATAACTTGAATGTAAACAAAAGTAATTAAAGAACTCAGAAATTATGAATTGAAGAACTTGGAGATCGATGAAGAACGAACCAGTTGCTGCAACAGTACAATGTTGAGGAAGATCCGACAGATCCGTCTCCTCCTCCGCTCTCCTCTTCTCTCTCCCTATTTTCTAGATTACAACTAGAGTTAACTAAAACTAGAACTAGATGAACTAGAACTAGAACTAGATGAACTAGAGAGATCCTCTCTACTTGGATGAATAATTGAAACCCTAGCTTTGATTTTGTAGAAGAGATATGTTCTCTAGGGGCCAGGGGGCCTGCTTATATAGCCCTTCCAAATGAATGTGGGCCGTCGGATCAAACCGACCTTAATCGCACGGTTTTCCTTGATCCTCAAAGGCGGTGGAGCACGATCCGTGAGACCTGCCCTGATTGGTTACCAGGGCAGGGCGGGCGCCCAAGGGGGGAGGGCGGCGCCCTACCCCCGGGCCCGTTTGGCCTCCCGTTCGTTCCCGTGGCTTCTGGAGTCTTCTAGATGATAGAAAATTAGCGCACATGTTAATATCTCTATGTAAACCCGACGTGTGGGCCTTTTCTCCATATTTCCTGATAACCCCCTGCAGAAATAGACAAACACCGAAACTCGTGGAATTCTATCAGATAAAGCCCTATGTCTAGGTGTCGGTTGCATATAGGTCCTTTTCCATGATTAGTTGACGGTTAAATGTGAGCACTAAGGACCGTCAACACTCGCCTTGATCATCTTTCTTGTTTTGAAAGACCCACTTTGTTCCAATCACTCTTGCATCTTTGGGTCGCTCTTCAAGTGTCCACACTTGGTTGCGAGAGAATTTGTTCAACTCATCTTGCATGGCAATGATCCAATCCGCATCACGAAGAGCTTCCTCTATAGTCTCTGGTTCATCTTGAAGAGACACAAAAGCATGATGTTCAATAAATAAAGCATGTCTTAAGTGTGTAGTTACACCACGTGATGGACTCCCGATGATGAGATCTTGAGAGTGATCTTGAAGGAGGTGTGATGATCTTCTTGGCGCCACTTGAGGGGTTGCTTGGGGAGCATCAACATCTTGTGCTTGTGTCACCGCTTGCTCATGAGTGACTTGAGTGTCTTCATGAGCATCTCTTACATCCTTGTCTTCATCTTGTGGCACATGTGAGGTGGATGGTGGATCAATGATTTGCACATCATCATCCTCTTTTGGCTTGATGTCACCTATTGACGGTTCTTAAGTATCAATTTTAATTATGAAATAAACAAGGGAAAGGACTAATATACAAACAACACCTAGAATTAGGGTTTGATCTGACATAATTCCACGAGTTTTACTGTTTATCTATATTTGTAGGGGGTTATCAAGAAATATGGAAGAAAGGCCCACAGGTCGGGTTTACATAGAGATATTAACGTGCACCGTAATTATTCAACATCTAAAAGAGTCTAGAAGCCACCGGAACGAACGGGAGGCCAATCGGGCCTAGGGGCAGGGCGCCCGCCCTCCCCCCTTTGGCGCCCGCCCACCTCTGGTCGCCAATCATGGTGAATCACGCGGATTATGCTCCACCGCCTTTGAGGATCAAGGAGAACCGTTCAATCAATGTCAGTTTGATCCGACGGCCCAGATTTATTTGAAAAGGCTATATAAGCAAGGCCCCTGGCCCCTGGAGAGATATAATCCAATTATTCATTAGCATATTTTCCAGAGAGGATTCAGAAAGAGAGGATCCTTAGGGTTCCCACCTCACAGGGCGTAGCATCCAATGTGATAGTAGACTAGTTCTACTAGATTGAGAGAGATAGAGTGGAGGTGTAGATCGGAGGAAGCCCGGCCTATCGGTGTCTACTCCGAGGTTGTACCTGCAGGATCAAGTCTCCTAACCCGAGGCTTGCTCTTAGGATTCTTCAGTATTTCAACTTCTAAATTCTAGTAAGTTCTTTGTTTTATTGTTCTTTGGTTTATGAGTTTACTTTGATCTCTTCGCGTAGAGTTTAGAGTAATCATCTCTAGTGTAAACGTGGTGTTTGGGCTAGGATACTCATAGATATCCCCTGACTAGCTGGACCGTGGTAGTAGCGAGGAACGTGACATTTCTGAGTTACCTTTGTAGCCCATATCCCGTTAGCAGGATCGATAGGGTTTATAGGTGTGGGTCGAACATCCTCTCTGGTGTCTAGATTCCGTGAGCCTCTGTTGGGCATTCTTAACGTCACTACCAAAAGCAGACTTAGTTTTCTAATTCTGATAACGACGCCAAAAATGCCAAACCTATCCCTCATGCTACTTAAGCCAAGTTGTCATCCACAGCATGACATGAGAGACGCGGTATTGAAATATGCAATTGCTCTTCTAAATAAATAATAATTGAGATCTGCAAGCGCACAGATTAATACCGATGTAGCATTTTAACCGGGAAGTATTCCAGGTATCGTTATTTATATTTTTACCACTTGGAAGGGATTGCTAAACATCAATGTTGATTATAGAATGGAATATAGAATTGAGTATCTATCATTGCATGTATAATTGAGAGCATCTATCTATCTCTTTCATACAGGGATAAGTGTCACATAAAAGATATATAAAGTATGAATGGTGACAAAGATAGTTAATCTGATCAGCATAACTTAGCCACATATAAATAGGATAAGCACCTCAATAGATATTCTAGCAAGTCATTAGCATGGAATTAGGATGAACTACAAGAACATTTCCTAAGTTATTCTCAACTATATAGTCTAGCATATCATCGTTACTGCAATTATACTTGGCAATCATTGCGAGACAGGACTACGCCCATGCATAGTGATATTATCAAGGAATATGACAAACATCGCAATCACTCCCATGTAATATGTTGCTCTGCCAGCCCTATACACGAGAGGGGGACTATATAAGAATCAATGGAGCTGTCACTACCATGAACTACCTCACGATCCGGCATATAGGGTACAATCGCAGATAAATACGGTATAGGCACCACGCCTACACAATACTTATCATTTACACACTGTACACATGGATAAATGCAATACGATCCTAAACATGTATATAATTGCAATCTAACTAAAGCAAGCATATAACTATGATAAACTAAGAACAATATAATTGCAAATATAAACAAGTAGAGCAAAGTCATAATCAATATATTGAAGTAGAACAAAGTCATATTCATAATATTGAAGAACAAAGATGAACAATTGAAGAACAATAGAGGAATTACCAAGAATCCTCTTGACAGATCCGGAAACCAATCGAAGATTGACTCCTTCTAGTTCTAATCCTATGTAGCTATGCTAAACTAGAGATCTAATTGATGTGGTGGCTCTAGGGCTTGATCAGAGGCTTCTTCTCCCAAGATGAATAATGAATTAGGGGTCTGAGGTCCTCTCCTCCAGGGGCCATGGGGTCTGGTTATATAGTCCTTCCATGTGAATGTGGGCCGTTGGATCAAACCGACATTAATTGCACGGTTTTCCTTGATCCTTTAGGTCGGTGGAGCATGATCCGCGAAGTTGGCTGTGATTGGCCACGAGGCCAGGGCGGGCGCCCAAGGGGGGAGGGCGGTCGCCCTGCCCCCGGGCCCGTCCGCTCTCCCGTTCGTTCCCGTGGCTTCTGGACTCTTCTAGATGTAGGATAATTGCGCGACACTTTAATATCTCTATGTAAACCCGACGTTTGGGCCTTTCTTCCATATTTCCCTCATAACCCCTGCAGAAATAGACAAACACCAAAACTCGTGGAATTCTGTCAGATAAAACCCTAAGTCTGGGTGTCGGTTGCATTTGGATGCTTTTCATTGTTTATTTGCTGATTATATTTGATACTTAAGGACCGTCAACAAACTCCCCCAAGCTTACCTCTTGCTCGTCCGTGAGCAAGGATAATCTCAGTGATGCATCAGAAGTTGTTGTAATGTCTTTAAAAGTTGACGGTACACATGCTTTTAAATAAGGTCTTATCTTTGAGTTAGAGTAAACTGTCAAGACTTAAAACTTATTCATTTTACCTTTCACCATGGGACTTGTAACCATCACTTCTGTCTTGAGTAGTTAAAAGATAGAACGGTCTAATCAAGTGCCATGTCTCTTATTCTTGATCAGATATAGCTCTGGAGTTTTTGCAGATTGTCAAATAAAACTCAGAGATTCCTTGTATGACTCTCTCAGATCTCTCTTTTGTAGTATTTCTAGATCCTTACCAAGGCAGTGATGGTATATGCCTTCTCTCAAAATATGTAGAACTCGTGGTATAAGGCATAGTGACATTGCCTTCTCTCTCACCCTGCTCTAATAAGGCTTTAATATCTGGAGCTCATAGGTGGGAGATAAAGTATACATACTTACAAGACATTTATTGCATAGTCAAACCATGGATCCAAAGAAACAAGTCAATAAGTCAAATCAAGATGTGCATGTGTGGCGAATGAATGGTGTATGGTGATGATGGTGATAACAATGGTGAAAGTCTAATTCTACTTGTTGCTCTTTTGAGGGGATGCATACCTTTATTGCTCTTTGAAACTTTTTGAGGAGAATGAGATGCTCTTCTTTTTCCTTTTCTTTCCTCTCAGGTGGGTATCTTGTACCCCTAATTCTAATGTCGGACACTTGTCCATTTTTACCTCTCGTCTCACTTTTTCCTTTCTTTCGAGGCGCCGGGCACTTGCCCCTTTTTATTTTCTCGTATCTCTTCTCTCTTTTTTTAGAGCACTCATCTCCTGAAATAATATAGCAAGTGGCAGTAATCAAGATAACTCGAGCATTTATTTCATAGGGGAAAACAGAATTGTTTTTGGCTATTCTCTCCCGGATTAGGAGTAGAATACTTTTGGGTGGTTCTGGAGATGGTAATGAGTGGATATATGTGGATGCGTACTTCCGTAGTAGCAGCATGTGTGAGTGAACGTGCAAGTGAATCTTGATTTAACCACATGACAAGCTCCTAAGGGTCTACACAGCTTGACCACACTCAATGCTCATAAGCAGTAAAAAGTAAATGTGTGGCTCAAAGTCTAGCAAGCATGTATATATAGCTGTGGTAGGAATTTAAACTCTCATCATACAGAAACTCATCATGTGATATTTTAAAGATTTTCAAAAATAAAATTCTCCAGAATTCTAGCATCTCTAGGAATAGATAAATAGCAGCTCAACCTTCCCATATCATATCTGTTAACAACTTAGACTTTAGATCAAGTTCTCTTCCCACAAGTTCAGGTTTAGAGCAAGCTTTAAATTATAACAGTTATGTCTAAACTAGAGAGAGAACTTCAAATGTGAAAATTAGGCAGAGCAACTATTCATCATATCCATGCTAGAGTTTTATTATGAAGATTCAGTTTAGCATAGCCACTTTATTTATTTATTAAGCACACTAAGCAAAAGATATATATATATATAAGCATAAAATCTTTATTTGGTTTTTCATAGTTATGTATATTTATATTTTAATATAGTATAAGTATAAATGTAGATAGAAATACTTAGCGAGATAAATGGGGGCGCTCTCCCCCAAGCTGGATTTTGATGTAATTTCTTCTGATGTAGCTAGCAGGTGGCAGAGGTGTATTTGAAAGTCGGTAGTACCCTAACAACGATTAGAATGTCATTCGTCTACTAGTCTTCTTGATTCTTGAATTTTGTGGAGCTCAAATAGACAACAATGCTTTGTGGAACTAATTAGGTGTTAGCATAAATATCTAGCCTTTATCATGTTGAGCCTCCTCAATAAATGTTACTCTCTATTTTTATATTTTCATTTTATAGAGCAGAAAAATATCTTTATTTTATTTTTATGCCACCACAGTTAATGCACTTATGGGTTTTATGCCACTCGTGTACTCACATGGGGCTTACTATTTTTTAACATTTTTATTTTACTTTCCAAGATAGTATGAACATGATTAACTAAGCAAACTATTTGAAATAATAGAAAGGAAAAGGATAACTACCAAGTTTACCTCTTGGCAAGGCGTTCGGTGTTTTTAAGTCCTCCGAACGGGACTCTCTGTTTTCTCAGTTGTCCTGGGATTCGTTGGATGGCGTAGTCGGTGCTTCCGGCGGCGCCTTCTCTTCGTATATAGTTATCTTCTCTCTCCACACCGGACTCGGTGCTACAGTCTCCTCAGGATAATCTTGTTCAAGTTGTATGTCTTCGGACCTTACCACTTCTCCTTCATAGTCTGCCCATCCATCCTTGATAATTTGCCTCCTCTGGTTGCGGTTGCGTCGTCTTCTTTTTGTCCTGACCTGCTTAGAGTCTTCAACTATATAGCTAGGGTCAGTAAAATAGCAGCGTATCTTTTCTGAGGGGAAGTGCATATGGACTTCTCCGGTTCCAATGTAGATGATTGCTTTAACGGTGCTGAGGAACAGTCTCCCAAGAATGATGGGTGGATCGTACTCGTCTTCTCCCATGTCAATAACTTGAAAGTCTGTATGGACAAAATAATCATCTATTTTGACAGGGACATCAGTTACTATACCTTCAACCTTTCGGAATGTCTGATCTGCCATCTGGAGCTGAATGTATGTCGGTTTCAGGGACATGGTCCCGAACAAGAGCTGATAGGTGACTGCGGCCATTATGTTGACGCTCGATCCGGTGTCGCAAAGTGTCTTGTAGAAGTTGTACCCATTGATGGAGCAGTGGATGCTTGGCATACCTGTGTTGTCCTTCTTGGTCAGAAATGGTGACTTGAGTCGACGATCTTGACCTCCTTGAACTGCAGTGACCATCTTAGCTGCGGTCCACACTTGCTTGTTCCTGATCCTCCTGTTGGTCCTCTTCCTTGGTTCATGTCGAGATTCCTCTAGGATTTGTGCAGTCTTGTTCTTGAAGGAAAACATCTGCTTCCTCCCTTTGATATAGAAACTGATCTTGGCAGCAGTAGCATAGATGATAGCTCCCGAGGTGTTCCAGAATGGCCTCCCTAAGATGACGTGTGCCCTCTCATCGTTACCGGTCTCTATCACCACGAAGTCTGCTGGGGCATACAAGGTACCAACTCGGACACAGAGGTTCTTCCATATTCCCTTTGCGAAACTTAATGCCTGTTCTGCAAACTGCAAACAACACATGGTTGTTTCTAATAAAGGACATGTAAAGAATTTTTCATAGAGTACCCTGGGCATAATGTTGACACTAGAGCCAAAGTCGCAGAGTGCTTCTGGGAAGTCCACCATGCCGATGGAGATCGGGATGACGGGGCGTCTTGGATCGCCTCTCTTGACCGGCAGAAGGTCAGTAGTAACTTCAATAATGGGTTTACTCTAGTAGTTATGTGCATCAAACATGTCTACAAGATTTGCAGATTCTAATCCTTCCGGTTGTGATGGTATACCAGGGTTAGTAGCAGGAACAGTAGCAGCTATTTGATTTAACTGAGATTCAATCATTTTATTAAAGCTAATTTGATTCTTGATGGCAGTAGAGAAATTATCCATTCTATTATTTATATTTTCTAACACTTTATCATTAGATGCCAATTTCTTAGATAGGTTATCCATTAGCTTTCCTTGATTAGACACTAACTCTCTCAGAGGTGGAAAATTATTATTATTATTGTAAGAATTGTTACCTTGATAATTACCTAAGTAGTTAGGCCTCTATTGATTCCAACCTTGATTTTGTTGAGGATGGTTGTAGTAGTAGTAGTTGTTGATGTAGTTCACATCGTGAAGCATCTCAGGGTAGTGATTGCCTGAGTGTCCAGTATCTCCACACTCCTCACAAGTCATGTGAGAGTCGTAGATATGCATGACTTCTTTCTTATCTCCAGCTCTATCATCGAGCTTCTTCATGAGCAGGTCTAGTTTAGCAAACAGCATGTCTACCTCCTTGAATTGATGCATACCACCACCTCTCTTGCGTGTCTGGGTCCTTTCTTCATTCCAACCTTGGTTGGACGCCATCTTCTCCACAAGAGCTGTGGCTTGTTGTATGGTGAGTGATAGGAATGCTCCTCCAGCTGCAGCATCCATGGTCTCTCGGGCACTATTGCCGAGCCCATGATAAAATGTCTGCATTAGTAGCCAGCTCTCCATTCCATGATGGGGACATTCTAGGATGTAGTCTTGGAAGCGCTCCCATGCTTCTGGAATGGATTCATCATGTTGTTGCTGAAAACTTATAATTTTTCCACGGAGAGCATTTGTCTTGCCTATGGGAAAGAACTTAGCCAGAAAGTCCGTGCAGCAGAGTGCCCACGTAGTATTCTTCTCCTTTGTAGCATAGAACCACTGCTTCGCTCTTCTCAACAGTGAGAATGGGAAGAGGCGAAGTAGTATAGCATCTCTAGGGACTCCTGATATGGTGAATGTGCTGCAAATCTCCAGGAAGTGATGGAGATGAGCACTAGCATCTTCGTGTGCCTTCCCACAGAACAGGTTGGTTTGCACCATGTTGATAAGTCCAGGCTTGAGCTCAAAGTTGCCGTCGATCTCTACAGCAGGTCCAGTGCGGATGTTGTACGTAGTGGGAGCTGAGAACGCACGGATCGATTTGTTCGCCATGACTTCGAACTCTGAAGACAAGTTCCGGGTGAAACTCCGGTGATCTTCTTGATTGGATGAAGCTTCGTGCTAAAGTGTTGATGATCTCTTCTTGAGCTTGGCTCTTGTTTTTCTGAATAATGCTTCGGGATTGTCAACAAAATTTCCTGGAAGATGTCTTCTATTCATACATTACCCTGCATAAGATAAAATAGAAAAATATCGGGGTAAAACTATATGAGAGAATTGATAATCTCAATCATATTAGTGATGCTAATGATGACTCAAAATTTCATATTCATTCCTGATTAGTAATCTACCTTCCCCGACAACAGCGCCAGAAATGCTTGTTGGGCATTCTTAACGTCACTACCAAAAGTAGACTTAGTTTTCTAATTCTAATAACGACGCCAAAAATGCCAAACCTATCCCTCATGCCACTTAAGCCAAGTTGTCATCCCCATCATGACATGAGAGACGCGGTATTGAAATATGCAATTGCTCTTCTAAATAAATAATAAATGAGATCTGCAAGTGCACAGAATAATACCGATGTAGCATTTTAACCGGGAAGTATTCTAGGTATCGTTATTTATATTTTTACCACTGGGAAGGGATTGCTAAACATCAATGTTGATTATAGAATGGAATATAGAATTGAGTATCTATCATTGCATGTATAATTGAGAGCATCTATCTATCTCTTTCATACAGGGATAAGTGTCACATAAAAGATATATAAAGTATGAATGGTGACAAAGATAATTAATCTGATCAGCATAACTTAGCCACATATAAATATGATAAGCACCTCAATAGATATTCTAGCAAGTCATTAGCATGGAATTAGGACGAACTACAAGAACATTTCCTAAGTTATTCTCAATATACAGTCTAGCATATCATAGTTAGTGCAATTATACTTGGCAATCATTACGAGACAGGACTACGCCCATGCATAGTGATATTATCAAGGAATATGAGAAACATCGCAATCACTCCCTGTAATAATGTTGCTCTGCCAGCCCTATACATGAGAGGGGGACTATATAAGAATCAATGGAGCTGTCACTACCACGAACTACCCCGCGATCTGGCATATAGGGTACAATCGCAGATAAATACGGTATAGGCACCACGCCTACACAATACTTATCATTTACCCACTGTACACATGGATAAATGCTATACGATCCTAAACATGTATATAATTCCAATCTAACTAAACCAAGCATATAACTATGATTAACTAAGAATAATATAATTGCAAATATAAATAAGTAGAGCAAAGTCGTGATCAATATATTGATGTAGAACAAAGTAATATTCATAATATTGAAGAACAAAGATGAACAATTGAAGAACAATAGAGGAATTACCAAGAATCCTCTTGACAGATCTAGAAACCAATCGAAGATTGACTCCTTCTAGTTCTAATCCTATGTAGCTATGCTAAACTAGAGATCTAATTGATGTGGTGGCTCTAGGGCTTGATCAGAGGCTTCTTCTCCCAAAATGAATAATGAATTAGGGGTCTGAGGTCCTCTCCTCCAGGGGCTAGGGGTTCTGGTTATATAGTCCTTCCAAGTGAATGTGGTCCGTTGGATCAAACCGACATTAATCGCACGGTTTTCCTTGATCCTTTAGGTCGGTGGAGCATGATCCGTGAAGTTGGCTGTGGTTGGCCCCGAGGCCAGGGCAGGCTCCCAAGGGGGAGGGCGGGCGCCCTGCCCCTAGGCCCGTCCAGTATCTCGTTCGTTCCCCTGGCTTCTGGACTCTTCTAGATGTAGGATAATTGCACGACACGTTAATTACTCTATGTAAACCCGACGTGTGGGCCTTTCTTCCATATTTCCTAATAACCCCCTGCAGAAATAGACAAACACCAAAACTCGTGGAATTCTTTGTTGACGGTCCTTAAGTACCAAATATAGTCATCGCAGAAATGGAGAAGGGGATCTATAATACGACCAACGCCCAGACTTAGGGTTTTAGCTGACAGAATTCCACGAGTTTTGGTGGTTGTCTATTTCTGCACACGGTTATCAGGAAATATGGAAGAAAGGGGGCCCACACGTCGGGTTTAGATAGAGATATTAACGTGCCACACAATTTTTTATCATCTAGAAGACTCCAGAAGGCACGAGAACGAACGGGAAGGCGATCGGGCCCAGGGGCAGGGCGCCCGCCCTCCCCCTTGGGCGCCCGCCCAGGTGTTGTGCCCAATCATGTTCAATCTTGCGGATTATGCTCCACCGACCTAAAGGTTCAAGGACAACCGTTCAATCAATGTCGGTTTGATCCGACGACCCGGATTCACTTGAGGGGACTATACAAGCAGACCCCCTGGACCCTAGAGGAGAACAAGTTCATCATAGAGTTGAGAGGTGCCCTCGAAGGATATCCTTTCCTCTAAATAGACTTAGGGCTTAGCATCCAATGTGAGAGTAGACTAGATCTACTAGATCGAGAGAGATAGAGTGGAGGTGTAGATCAGAGGAAGCCCGGCCTGTCGGTGTCTACTCCGAGGTTGTACCTGCGGGATCAAGTTCTCCTAACCCGAGGCTTGCTGCTAGGATTCTTCAGTAATTCGACTTCTAAATTATAGTAAGTTATTGTTTTGTTGTTCTTTGGTTTATGAGTTTACTTTAATCTCTTCCGGTTGAGTTTAGAGTAATCATTGCTAGCGTAAACATGGTGTTTGGGCTAGGGTACTCATAGATATCCCCTGACTAGCTGGACCGTGGTAGTAGCGAGGAACGTGACATTTCTGAGTTACCTTTGCATCCCACATCTTGTTAGCAGGACGGGTAGGGTTTATAGGTACGGGTCGAACATCCTCTGTAGTGTCTAGATTCCGTGAGCCTCCCCAATAGAACAGTAGATCATCCTTACCAAGGTTAGAATGAGACTACGGTTGTAGTCTTCTCTATACATCGCTCACATCGAATCACATTCTTTGTAGCCTAAAGGGAAGTAGCAATAGAATTGGTTAGTCAGATGCACGCTTTCTCCCAGTGTTAAAAATATAAATACGATACTCTGGATAACCTCCCGGGTGAAATGCTCACCGATATCCGTGCGCTTGCGGATCATTTCCTGATGGCGTTACCAAATATCAACAAGCATTTCTGGCACCGTTGACGGGGAGAGAGACGGTTTGCTGACATAACTTTAAGTCTTGCTATTATCTTGTATTATACTTTTATACTTTTATTCTTTTATCTTTTTATTTTTCCCATCTTTATGGATAACTCAAATTCCATACCTATTATTGAATTCTTTGCACCTTCATAGACCAACTATAGACTATGGGAGTCAACAAGTCCTTTCTTTGCCCCTAATTATGATCTGTGTCCGGAGTTGATTGCAATAGGTCAAAATTAACCCTTTTCTACAGCTGAGGTCCTATCTTTTAATCAAGAAGATAATGAACTTTTAGCTACACTTAGGGAAACCTTTAATTTTTCTATAAATTCTGGTTTACACCTAGCCCTACAAGACCATATTTTTTCTCGATATTTTCATATTGGTCTTAATCATATAACCTTTGGTAGAGTATTTATTTCTTTATCTATTAGTAAAGGAAGGTATGTCTTCATTCGTGGACAATCTTCTTGCACTAGTCTTCATAAAAAAATCCTAGAGATAGAGAAGGAATCATCTCCTAGACGAGGAAAGGAAGTTTCAATAGCCAATTTCCAAACATTTCAATCCCATAATTCGGCTATCAACCCATCCTTGAGCTTAATAATTTATACTATGCTCTTTCTCTTGAACCTCCCGATAATCCTATGAATCTCTCTAGACATCCCATGCATAAGAGTCACCAAGACCACAAGGAGGATCGAGAAGAGCAGCATCAATGGCTAAAGGGCATTAAAAATCCATGTGCTATCACCATTGAATGGATGGATAAAACAAACTTGAGAGACAATCCTAGAGGAATTTTAAGCATTCATGAAGAATCATCCTTGGAGTTTGAGAATGAAAGAAACAATAATGAGCATGAAATTTATTTCATAGCCACTTCGTTTAATCCATGCTCATATGCAACATCTTCCCAATCTATTGGTCTCTCCAACATCACCACATTTGAGATCTCCAACCCCCCTTCCTTTCTATTTATAAAAACTTTAAAAGGATGGTTGTCGATGCATATGTATATAGTAAATATTGCAGATCTCGTTGAGTTGATCTTGATATAGGTCAGCGTGGAGGGGAAACCACTTCGCCGACATAATTTGATGGTTTCCCAAGGACAAGTTTAGTGTCCTAAAACAAGCACTTATCACATCGTAACATGAGCTGTTAATTATTTGCAACATTACCTTGTGTATTGAGCATATAAAGATAATTGTAGAAATATTCCTTCGGGTATTCTTGTCACCAACCTTTCCAGGATTAGAGCAAGAATGTGGGGGTATAAACCCCTATACCCTTACGGCCAGACTTGGGACAGGAGGCTTGGCCCATTACGATACAAGTTCGAGGCTTGATCCGATAGCCCGGAGTTTCGTGCAAGGAAACAAGGCGTGGAGATCAAGCAGGATTCTAGTCGGTTAGAATAGAAATTGATATCGAACTATCTATGGCAATTGTAACCGACTAGGATTGATTTTCAGATCTGTAACCCTGCCCTCCGGACTATATAAGGAGAGGCAAGGGACCCCCCTAGGACATCAATATTCTCTCAACACAAATCAATACAATCAGACGCAGGACGTAGGTATTACGCCAACTCGGCGGCCGAACCTGGATAAAAAGCTTGTCCGTGTCTTGCGTCACCATCGAGTTCGTAGTTTGCGCACCGTCTACCGATAAACTACTACCATGGGTATCCCCCAAGGTAGACTGCCGACCAGCTTTCGTCGACAGTGGCGCGCCACGTAGGGGGTGTGCGCACAACTTCTCCGGCGAACAAGATGGTCATCGTTCCAGCTTCCGCGGCCATGCCTGAAGGCCTCACGTTCACCGTCGGCCAGATCACGTGGACGACGCACGGCGACGGTCTCACGACCACGGTTTTGGAAGGAACCCAGATCCAATCTGGGACGTCGGTGGCATCGGCTCCGACCACACGGATGCTGGCGCAAGCACCCGACCACCGCTCCCGCGCTACCAGGGAAGGAAGATCGACGGCTCGGATCTTCTCTGAGCACTTGATCGCGCTGATTCCAAGCTACTCGAAGCTTCCCAACTAGTGGACGGGATCTCGCGTCAACCTGAGCAAGCCGCACCAACGGGTTTTTCCAACTCCTACCGGCCAACTCGTGTCGTCACACACGAACAGCTGGGAACTTCTCTGGCGATAACCTCCACCCCCTCGGGACGGTCCGTCAAGATCAAGGCTGATCCGGAGGAAGGTTATCCTTGCGGTTCGAACAACTCGGCCTCTCTCTACTCACGGCACGTCCAATCCCTTTTTGACAAGGCCGGTTGGCTGCCAAAGTGGAGCGATCTACCAGCTCGTCACTACGTCAACATGGTGACGATCCGAGAACTACGGGACGACCAAACTTCCGGTACAAATTCAAGCACTGGTTCCGTTCCCACTGAAGTCATAAACTCCGAGGATGAGGACTATGACCTGGATCTGCCACCATATCCTCCGGGTTTCTTTCGTTTCCCGATCTTCCCACCCCGGCGAGGAGACATCGTTTTCAACGTCAGCGCCGACGAGCCGGTTGTTGATGGAGAAACAGACGAGCAGAGGCAGCTCCGCGAGCAGCACAATGCCGACCGCGCCCGACGACGCGCGAACGAGGAACGCCAACTACCGCCGCATAATCTCACCGACGCTTTCGACATGGTCGGGGATCAGCCAGTCTACAAAACGCCAAGCGCCAATGTGGCCGTCGCATGGCCAATTTAGATCGACTCCCTGACACTCCCGAATGCCAGGGCGTCTGATCCAGCGTCCGAGCACATCTGATCGCTGCAATGGGACAGACAGCCACTCTGCTCAAAAGAGTCCAAGCTATCTCCTATATAGAGGTCTCCTCCGACCAGACCCATCGCAGCCGGACCTCACCACAGCCCAGCAGGCACAACCACAGCCGTTCCCCCAACAATCATTGAAGAGATTCACGGCGTGACGACTGCGGTCGGGACGCTGGCGGTCACCGCGAGCAGAATCGCGGGCGTGGTCAAGAAGTAAACCAACACAGGGATCTTCGATACAACATCCCTCCCAAGGACGCCCGGGACCTCATCAACAGGCGCGCCACAGAAAGGGCAGTTCACGAGAACCTGCGTCGTATTGAGTATGATGCAACGCACGGTCCCCCGTGTAACACCCTAGGTGTTAAACATGCACTTAGCCTTATCAAAGCAATGCATAAGCATTCTCATCAAGCATAGCATCATGAGCATGTCATTCATCCCAAAACATGATTTTATGTGCTTTATTTCATGTGTTTTAATTATGCTAAAAGTATGATGCTTGCTTCTAAAAATGTGAAATATTCAAACTAGGTTGATTTATATGTAAGAAGAATTAAGAATATTTTTGTGTAATTTTTGGAGCTATAGAATTTGAGAAATGGAATTTATACAAAAATCCCCAAATTGAATTTATTTAAAAACCTAGAACTAGTTTTAATTTATAATTCAAATTCTATTTGGAATTTGGTCTTGCTTATTTAAATAAAGTTGTAGGGTTTTTGTTTTGGAACAACTTTGCTTTTGGAAGCAAGAGGTGAAAATGAATATAAATTGGTCCAAAAGAATTTAGAAAAGAATTTGAGAAAATAAATTCAAAAAAAAAATAGAAAAGGGGCAGGCGCTGCTGGGCCAACCCCGCCTCCCTTTCGGCCTAGCGAGCGGCCCGGCCTGCCTCCCCCTCCCCCTCTCTCCCGCGCGCGGACGCCCGCCTCGTCCCAGCCAGCGGCGGCCACGTGGCGGCCGTACGCCGGCGATGGGCGCGCCGCGGCCGACCGGCTTCACCTGGTCGGGACGCCGGCCCGGGCTCCCAGGCCGTCCCATTCGCTTTGTCGCCCGCGCCCTTCTCCTTCCTCCCTCCGCTCACGAGCGCAACCGAGCTGTAGAACTCCGCCGCAGCGCCATCGCTAGAGCGGCTCCGCTGCTCACCGCCGGCCACTCCAGTGATCAAACCTCGACACCGAAACCACCAGCGCCTTCGCCATCGTTAGGGTAAGCTTATGCGAGCGTTCTACCGAGGTGAGAGTCCGTCGAGCGCCGTGAATCGCTCGCCGGAGTTACCCCGAGCTCGCCGGAGTACTCCGCCGCGACGGATCTTGCGTTTCCCTACCTCTTTTCGCTGGTTCTTGGTTGCGTTAGGTCGGTAGGTGGTGAGGAAGCTCGGAGAGCCGTTTGCGCGCGCTCTACCATGCCAGAGCGGCCTGGCCACGGCGAGCAGCGCCGCCGTGCCGCCATGCACGCTCGTCGGAGGTGCTCCGGCCATCCTCCGGTAAATCCGAGGGTACCGCTGGGTGCGCCTCGCGGCGGGGAGCACGATGGTGCTCACCCCGTGGCCGGGGACCTCACCGCCGGCGAGATCTGCTCGTCGGAGGTGTGCTCCCTCTGACCAGTGGGGTCAGAGGCCCACTGTCAGTCGCAGGGGGGACCCCGGTGGGTGTAGATCCGGGTGTGTTTAGCCTTTTGCGTCGGTTTTCATGAATAAATGTTTTCCAGAAATTGATTCAAAACTTGTAAAATTCATATCTTGAGTTCTACAACTCCAAATTTGATGAAATAAATTTTGGTGTGCTTTATATTTCTAGATCTACAGTTTGATGTAATTGCATCTCATGTTTGAGTAACTTTTCTGTATGAAAAATATTTAATCCATGTTTTTGCTAAACTTGGAAAATGCATAGTAATTAAAATATGGTTCAGAAAAATGTGAAACTTGATTTGTTGACTCTGCATGTATGTTTACTCACTGGGAAAATATTGCTACACATTATTTGCTGTATAAATGAATTTATGGTAATTTAAATGCTTGCATGGCAGTGGTTTATTATTTTTAATAATTATTTGGATCATGCAATTAATCTGGAAATTTTTGTGGGTGTTTCTTATGATATTAGACAAATTGTAAAAATATGAAATCTGCGGTTTGACACTTATACCACAGTAGAGTAATTGTACTTGTCCTTGTTAATTAATCTTGTGATTTTTGTAGCTCAAAATAAGTATCCAAAAATTATGAAAAATTTACAGTAGACTTTATGCTTGGCTGGTGGTCTCCTGTAATTTTTGTGGAATTTATTGATGAACAAAACTGCATGTAAATTTTAATGGGCCTAGAAATCAATAAAGAAAATTATGAATTGTTATATATAGGTTGAGTAAAATAAGAAGGGGTTTGGTGTATCTTTGAAGCATCATGTGGGTTGCTGGTTGCACTTGAAAAACAATTTGTAGAAGAGAATGCAATAGATGTTTGATTCAATTGTCTGTTCTTGGATGATGTTGACTACCTTGTAAAGAACATGACCAATTAAATCGCCTACGCATCATGCCATGATCTTTTGGTACCTTCTCATACAAGCATCCACTCGGGCATCTCGCACTCCACTCATGAGCACACATGCATCATACAGGCTCGCAGGAGAACAAGGTGGGACCCGAGGAGCCAGAGGAGATTCAGGAGCAGGAACCTCCGGAACCCCAGGAGTCCGGAGAGGAACTACAGGAGTGTCCAGATCACCGACCCAGCACGTTTGAGAAAGGCAAGCCCCGGAGCATTCTAAGTCTCCCTATTCTCGCTAACTAACTTACAGGATATACTATGCTTGTTCTACTATATTGCATTTAAGTAATAGGAGTTGGTTGATACCGTTGATGCATTGGTACTCCTTGATATCACCCCTCGTTTATCTACCTTGTCCTATGTAGATAGGTGTGAAGTCTATGCTTAGCTTGCTTAGTCCCGGTAGAAGTCGGGTGATTTCCTGTCACCTGCGAGATATAGGTGGATACCTACTTAGTTCAGCAGTAATTGCTTTGGGAAAAGAATAACCAAGTGGGAATGGAATTCGGAGACCGGGCAGGGTCTTATGGTGGGTTGACTATAGTTCCCCTGCCTGTGTCGATTAAGGACCGATCGTTGACGGCCCTCTTGTCATGTTGAACGCATGCCCCACACTTAGCTGGAAGGATAAGTCGTTCCAACCGCGAAGCCTGAACACTATCCGGGCCGGGAATCGAGCCGCCATGCGCTGTATTGGTGATGGTTGAGGAGAACGACGAGGGCGCGGCGCGCAACCTTGGTATACCTTGGATACCTCGGTCGCCGGAACGGTCCTCGGGTACTGGCGGTGCCTGCCGAACCTGCGAATTGGTCCTGGATAGTGTAATACGGTGATATGTAGCTCACTTGATCAGTGAGTGTGGTTTGTGTGGGGAATACCTCGCCAGCTGGTTAGAAATCGATTTGAATCGCCATCGCTCCTAGATAGTGAGCACTTGACATGAGCCCTGTCCTCGTAGTAAGGACTATGGAACACTTGGGTTATAATGATGAATGGTTTTAAGAAATGCTATGATGAGGTACTATCATATCACTATACTTGTTTGTGATAGTACAGGTGCAAACCTAGATAATAGGTAATGATACTTTCAACTTGAGCACATTAAAAGAAGAAAGATTTGTGTAGGTTATAATAATAGAATCCTGCGGTTTTGCAAAATGGTCGTCAGCTACCCCACTATATAGCCTTCATGATCCTTGATGAGTCTTTATTTTAAGTTTATGACGGGTAAGTCTAGCTGAGTACCTTCTCGTACTCAGGGTTCTACTCCCATGTTGTTTTGCAGATGGTCAAATGTACTATGGTTATTGCATCCTCTGTCTGTACCCAGCCATGGGTGATGACTAGACCAAGGGCGATGGTCACTCCGTCTTCTCTTTTGCTTTTGTGGGAATGACCGAACTATGGCACTGTATCAGACTAAGTGTGTGTTGTATTTTCGAACTATGAAGCTTCCGCTACTTGAGGAACTTGGTTTGTAATAACTTTAAGTACTCCGATGTATTTCATGAATGTTGTAATCTGGATCTATTGTGGATGGCAACCGCTAAACTTATTACGTTCTTGGCTGTTGTACGATGTGTGGTTTGAAATCCTTCGAGATTTCACGGACTACCGGGATTATATGGGCTTAAGCCTGATGGTTTGACTATGCAAATGGTCACTTTTAGGCTTAATCTCTTATAATTTGGTCGGTTCTGTTACAGCTGGCATCGGAGCAAGGTTTAGCGAGTTACTGTTCATAAGTACGTTCTAAACAAAAATCGAAGCCGGTTTAATGAAATATTTTATTAATTAATCAATAATGATCAAGGTGTTAATCCAAGTTTTGGGAAAAACTATCTAGTGTGCCATGGTCATATCCTTTATGCCCAGTTAAGGACTCTAAGGTGGCTAGTTAAGTACTGACTTGGGGGTTAATGCATCATATTTTTATTTCGTCGCTCATACGGCGTGCAGTAGTATGAGTGCCATTCATTTGAGTGGTAATGTATGGATCAATTTTTCCTCTACGCCACGGTAAGTGGGAGCTGTGAGAGCATGATCGGATACACGGTCGGTCTAGGGAAGTGTTGTTAGGTACTGTGTCATGCACACATGTTTTGGTGTGTCTTGGGAACAGTACCACATGTTGGGAACTCCGTCCTGAGAGGCGATGCCGTCATTAAGGCGATGATGTGGGTAGCAACACGAAATATGCATGGACGGGTGTCTGTGTATGTGGAGTGTATAGTTTTAGGTTTTGTTCTGCATTAGCATGCTGTGGGTGGGCTGAAATGAGTTTTCTGCAGGTACACTAACCACGTTCTCGCTTAGAACGCTAGTTACGTTATGAGAGAACGTTGTGGGCCACCGCATATACTGCTTAGTGTTAACCTTTGTTTCTAAGTTTGTGAGATCGTAAGTTCGTACATGCATCATGGTCATTTCATCTCATTGCTCACTTTCCCCCTTAATTTAATCTGTCCCAATTTTAAATAAAATAATTAAAGGTAATCCTCGCTCTTACCCAAGGTATTCCATTTGCAGCAGATGGCACGCACTAGGCTCACCGCTCGCAAGTCCACTGGTGGGCGGGCCCCTCGCCATCCATTGGCAGCCAGGAGCTCACGACATAAGAGCAAGTTCCTGGAGGAGTTTGGGATGCCCACTTTGCTTTGGAGAGTGCTTAGCTCGATGGGGTAACCTAAAGGAAGGGAGCCTCGCTACTATTGGGATAAGGAGCCGCTTGGTGACGGTACACTGGTAGGGATTGAGGCAGTTGTCCCTACCAGTGGAGGAGACCCCGCTTGGGGCGGCTGGGTGTATGAGTCCCGAGGTATCACGCCTTTCCACGGTGCCAGCAGGGCAGCTTTCGCAGTTCTGAGGGACCTCATGGAGAGGTTTCCACAGGAGCTGGCCCACGCCTTCGCTAGGGTGTTTCCCCGAGGTGACCCCTACACTTCGGTGTGGGATCAGTCCGAGGTGAACGCTCTAGAGAGGAGTGCGGATGAGGCCCAGCACAGTGACAGTGCAGCTATGAGTGCTATGTATGCGTTGATGAAGACCTATGGAGGCCTAGAGCGTTGTTTGGGTCGCTTATCTGGGTCTCTTCTCACCGTCCAGGATGAGAAGCGTCAGTTGCAGCGTGAGTTCGACTCTAAGGTTGAGAGGCTACAGGCAGAGTTGGCCCGTGTGACCAGAGAGAGAGATCAGGCAGTCCAGAAGAACAGTGAGCTGAGTCAGGACCTGCTTGCAGTGGTGAGCAGAGGGATAGGGTGACTACTGCTCACAGGAACTGCGAGCGCATGCTAGTCCATGTGCTTGGACAGAGGAATGAAGCCTGGCACGAGGAGGACACTTTGAGGGCCCGACAGCTAGAGCTAGAGCAGCAGCTAGCTAATGCTGAGGAGTACAATGAGAACTTGCATGAGGAGATCCACCAGCTGCATAACCAGCTCCACCCTCACCACCTGCCTGGAGCAGCTGAGCTAGACTCTGAGGATGAGATGGACACGGATCCCGCGATAGGAGCAGCTGCTAGTGGAGATGAGGATGAGGAGGGCTCCGGCATGGACAGTGATCATAGCGAGTAGATGCTAGGGCTCTAGGGCTAGTCCTTCTTCTTTTGCATTGTATGTTGCATGGCATATCTTGTACCTTTGGATCTGGGTTATGTAAAACTCTATGAGTTAATGCTAAAAGTCCAGTGTATGTATGCTGGCAAGTTGGATGCATGCGAACCTCGTTGCTTGAATGATAAGTAATCTGTTAGTGATGTTGTGCGTGGACGATGAGTTGTTGTGCCTCTGTTTATTGTGCGAATTTATTCCCTCAGTAAATTTAGTACGGCATGATTCTACACATTTCTACCATTGATGGCAACTCCTAATGATTTCTTATCATTGACGTATGCAGATGGTGCAAACACGTGGCGGGGGTAACAACAACCCGGGCCTTGGAGCAGGTACGTCTGGAGGTGGAGCTCAACGGAATGAGGACAGAGCACCAACACCGCCACCACCACCGCCTCCTCCATACACTGCGGACGTGTTTTTCGCACAGTTTCTGGGAAGCCAACGCAACATGGAACAGATGCAGCGCAACATGGAAGAGGCTCTGCGCAACATAGCTGACAACACCCGTCGTGGGGATAACCAGGGCGGCCGTGAAGTCAATCAGTACAGTTCGTTCAAGGACTTCATGGATACCAAGCCACCAATCTTCAAAGAGGCTTTGGAACCGCTCGTTACGCAGATGAGTGGATCAACACCATGTAGCAGAAGTTTTGTCTTCTTCGGATGACCGAGGAACTCAAGGCTGAGTATGCAGCACATCAGTTGCAAGGACCCGCTGGAATTTGGTGGTCCCATCACCGTACACCTACCCAGAGGCACCCCAATCACCTGGAACCGCTTCACCACCACTTTCTGGGGAAATTACATTCCTCCGGGTGTGGTTGAAATGAAGGTTGGGGAGTTCATGAGGCTGTCCAAGGGGACGAAATCTGTAAAGGAGTATCTACACGCTTTCAATAATCTCGCTCGTTACGCCCCCGAGTTTGTGAACACGGAGGCCAAGAAAATTGCTAGTTTCCAGAGAGGCTTGAGTCCAAAGATGCTGAAGACCATGGGTACAGGAGCCAGGGCTACCTTCAATGCTTACATCAGTGACTGTCTGACCCAGGAGAACAACAACAACAACTACAGTGCGTCCAAGTCACGTAAGAGGGCTTTTGAAGCCGGATCATCCCAGTCCAGGGCACCCGTGACAGGGCGACAGCAGTATCGTCCTCCTGCCCCAGGTGCTAGGTTCCGACCACCGCAGAGAAGGAACACCGGGCATCCAACACAGCAGAAGCCGTACAAGGTGGCGATAGCCCCTGTCAAGCCAAAGGCAATTCAAGCTGCAGCACCTGCCGCCAACAATGTGCCCAAGGGTCCGTGCTATAACTGCCACAAGATGGGGCACTTTGCTAAGGAATGTCCCTACCCCAAGAGGCAGCAGCCAACCTATCCAGCTCGTGTGCACCATACCTCGATTGAGGAAATCCCGGAAGGAGAACCGGTAACAGCTGGTATGTTTCCTGTCAACCAACATCTTGCAGTTGTTTTGTTTGATTCTGGATCATCGCATTCATTCATGAGTCAAGCATTTGCACAAAAGCATAGGCAACGAGTTACAGATCTGGGTTATGGCTACCGCATCAGCTCAGCAGGGGCAGATGTGTTGACCAATAGAGTGGTTCGAGGGGCAACCCTGGATATAAGTGGCCGAGTATTTCGAGTGAATCTAGTGGTCATGCCTGGGTTAGTTTTGGATGTTATCATGGGCATGAACTGGATGAGAGAATGGGATGCCGTCATAGATACTGGGAAGAGAATGTTATCTCTCAGAGAACCGCAGGGCAATAGCTCTTTTCAAGTACCTCTGCCCCGTCGTCTTGACTTTGCTAGCATCTCTTGTGCTACGCACGTGGTTCCATTACCACAGATCCCAGTAGTCTGTGAGTTCCCTGATGTTTTTCCTGAGGAATTACCAGGACTTCCCCCGGATAGGGAAGTAGAGTTTGCAATCGAGTTGATACCAGGTACAGCACCAATATCGAGAAGGCCGTACCGGATGCCACCAAACGAACTCGCTGAGTTGAAGAATCAACTAAAGGAGTTGTTGGATAAAGGATTCATCCGGCCAAGCTCGTCGGAATGGGGTTGTCTGGCATTGTTCGTGAAAAAGAAGGATCAATCATTGCGCATGTGCGTGGACTATCGTCCACTCAATGCAGTGACAATCAAGAATAAGTATCCCTTGCCAAGGATCGATATCTTATTTGATCAGCTGTCCAAGGCAAAAGTCTTTTCCAAGATAGACTTGAGGTCTGGGTATCACCAAATCAAGATTCGTCCGCAAGATATCCCGAAGACTGCTTTTTCTACCAGATATGGGTTGTATGAGTATCTTGTCATGTCCTTTGGGTTGACAAATGCTCCTGCATACTTTATGTATCTGATGAATTCAGTCTTTATGCCAGAATTGGATAAGTTTGTTGTGGTGTTTATCGATGATATCCTGGTTTATTCAGAAAATGAGCAAGACCACGCCGAGCATTTGAGAATCGTGTTAACACACTTACGAGAGCATCAGTTATATGCCAAGTCCAGCAAGTGTGAGTTCTGGTTGAAGAAAGTTTCTTTCCTAGGGCACATTCTGTCTGAAGAAGGGATTGCTGTGGACCCGTCAAAGGTGCAGGAGGTCATGAACTGGAAGGCACCAACTTCTGTCTCGGAAGTTAGAAGTTTTCTTGGTCTAGCCGGGTATTATCGTTGATTCATACCTGACTTCTCCAAGATTGCTAAGCCAATGAAGAGTTTGCTGCAAAAGGATCATAAGTTTGTCTGGACGGAAGGGTGTGAGTTAGCCTTCCGCACCTTGCGAAAGTTGCTAACCACTGCTCCCGTTCTGGCACAACCCAATATAGAGAAGCCTTTTGATGTGTTTTGTGACGCATTAAAAAGTGGCCTGGGGTGTGTGTTGATGCAAGATGGCAGGGTAATAGCTTATGCTTCCCGACAGTTGAGAAAGCACGAAGTCAACTACCCAACTCACGACCTCGAGTTAGCAGCAGTAGTGCACGCTTTGAAGATTTGGAGACACTATCTGCTGGGGAATAAGTGTCACATTTATACCGATCATAAGAGTTTGAAATACATCTTCACTCAATCCAAGCTGAATATGAGGCAATGACGGTGGTTAGAGTTAATCATGGACTATGATCTGGAAGTTCACTATCATCCAGGCAAGGCAAATGTAGTAGCAGATGCATTGAGTCGTAAACCGCACTATCAAGTGGTTCAACCGTTGTTTGAAGATGGGTTCAATCTTATGCATCCTGAGGTCTTATGTCACATACAACTCAGTTGTTCACTCGAAAGTCAAGTCATCGAAGGTTAGAAGACAAACAAGGGTATTTTCCACATCAAGGAGAAGATCAAAAATGACCCAAAGACTCAATTTCGAGTTGATGAAAAAGGGGTACTGTGGTTTCAACATCGGTTAGTAGTTCCGAAGGATCGTGAATTGAAGAATCGCATCATGGATGAAGCCCATCTCTCTAAGCTTTCTATTCATCCTGGCAGTAGTAAAATGTACCAAGACTTGAGACCCCACTTTTGGTGGACCAAGATGAAGAAAGAAATAGCCGCATATGTAGCCCGTTGTGACACGTGTTGCAGAGTTAAGGCCATCCATATGAAGCCTGCAGGTCTGTTGCAACCGTTATCAGTTCCAGAGTGGAAATGGGAAGAGGTCAGTATGGACTTTATCACGGGTTTACCAACGACAAGGAAGGGGAATGACTCGATTTGGGTAATCATAGATCGATTGACCAAATCGGCCCATTTCATTCCTGTGAAGACTCGTTACCGACCTCCTGAGTATGCCGATATATATGGCTGAGATTGTCAAGTTGCATGGTATTCCCAAGACCATCATATCGGATCGGGGACCGCAGTTCACCGCTCACTTCTGGGAGCGCATGCATAAGAGTTTGGGGACCAGTCTGATAAGAAGCACGGTGTATCATCCCCAGACTTCAGGCCAAACTGAAAGGCTAAATCAAGTGTTAGAGGATATGCTGAGGGCCTGTGTGCTATCATCCAAGGGATCATGGGAATCATGGTTACCTCTGGCTGAATTCTCATACAATAATAGTTATCAAGAGAGCATCAAGATGGCCCCGTTTGAAGCTTTGTATGGACGAAGATGTAGAACTCCGTTAAACTGGGTTGAACCAGGTGAAAGAAGATACTATGGTATCGACTTTGTGAATGAAGCTGAGAAAAAGGTGCAAATCATACAACAACATATGCAAGCGGCACAATCCCGACAAAAGAGTTATGCTGACAAGAGAAGAAGGCCACTTGAATTCAACGTAGGTGACTATGTGTACCTCAAAGTCAACGCCAATGAAGCAAGCTTGCACCCAGATATGTGGGACCGTATCAAGTACTAGAGAGGAAAGGCCCAGTGGCCTACAAGATTCAGTTACCTGAAGAGTTGAGCTCGATCTTTCCGGTCTTCCATGTGTCACAACTGCGGAAATGTTTGAAAGTGCCTGAGCAAAGGATTGAACCTAGGGGGATCAAAATAAAAGCAGACTTAGAGTATAAAGAGCAGCCAGTGGGAATTGTGGATACCAAGGAACGAGTAACCCGAAACAGAATTGTCAAACATACAAAGTAGTGTGGAGTCATCATGACGATCGGGATGCCACCGGGGAAACAGAGGATTACTTAAAAACAGTTTATCCAAAATTTCATAAGAAATGGTTAGTAACCCAAAATCTCGAGACGAGATTTCCCTAAGGGGGGAAGGGCTGTAACACCCTAGGTGTTAAGCATGCACTTAGCCTTATCAAAGCAATGCATAAGCATTCTCATCAAGCATAGCATCATGAGCATGTCATTCATCCCAAAACATGATTTTATGTGCTTTATTTCATGTGTTTTAATTATGCTAAAAGTATGATGCTTGCTTCTAAAAATGTGAAATATTCAAACTAGGTTGATTTATGTGTAAGAAGAATTAAGAATATTTTTGTGTAATTTTTCGAGCTAGAGAATTTGAGAAATGGAATTTATACAAAAATCCCCAAATTGAATTTATTTGAAAACCTAGAACTAGTTTTAATTTGTAATTCAAATTCTATTGGGAATTTGGTCTTGCTTATTTAAACAAAGTTGTAGGGTTTTTGTTTTGGAACAACTTTGCTTTTGGAAGCAAGAGGTGAAAATGATTTTAATTGGTCCAAAAGAATTTAGAAAAGAATGTGAGAAAAGAAATTCAAAAAAAAATAGAAAAGGGGCAGGCGCTGCTGGGCCAAACCCGCCTCCCTTTCGGCCCAGCAAGCGGCCCGGCCTGCCTCCCCCTCCCCCTCACTCCCACGCGCGGACGCCCGCCTCGTCCCAGCCAGCGGCGGCCACGTGGCGGCCGTACGCCGGCGATGGGCGCGCCGCGGCCGACCGGCTTCACCTGGTCGGGACGCCGGCCCGGGCTCCCAGGCCGTCCCATTCGCTTTGTCACCCGCTGTCGCACCCGGTTTTCCAAAGAAGACCAAGCGCTAACTATATGTGTGCCCAGGATGTCCACACGACACATATAGTGACAAATATGGAGAATATCAGGAACAACACTTTATTATATATCGGAACATAGTTACAACATGGCTTACATCTATTACAAAGCATAGCGGAAACTATTCTATATCTTCTCTTTGGGTCTCCATACTCCACAGGGACGGTTGACTGGGGGTACACTCGCCTAGTACTCCTGGAACATTTCAGGGAACTCCGCCTTTGTATCACCATCTGGTACCCATCTGGGATTTTTGATTGTTGAATGTAAAGCAAGTGTGAGCGCACCATACTCAACAAGTATAACATGAGGGGATGCAAGGCTCAAAAGGCTTGACTTGGTTTGACTGCGATAAGCATTTTTAGTTGGTCATATTTTATTATTAGACCTATGTTGCTAAGTTATGCTTAAGCTCCCAAGGTGACAAGTATAATTATCATCAAAATTAATCATCAACCCAAACCATCCATTGAACCATCTATCTCGAAAAGGATCCAGGCCGCTCGTGACCGAGAGCACGGCTGATATATCAGTTTTTCTAACTCTGCAGAGTATGTACATCTTTACCCATGAGTCGTGATTGCCCTTTGCTCGAGGGAGCCAACCTCTTGACTCACTTCCAAGGTAAGTCGGCAGGGATCACTACGTAACCTTTCACTAGACACCCTAACTAGTTAGTGGCCGCGAGGTTTCAGTGGCAAGTGTGCATAGAGACCTCCTCCTAGAGGCACATGTGGTCGCGACACTGTACACACCAAGGTAGGAGCAAAACTATACACCACGAGGCACCCCCCTCTTGCGCCTTTCGGTAACCACTAACAAGCTAGAGACGTACTAGATACTTGATTAAGATCAGAGCCATGTGATTCTCATGGTTGTACTGTAAGTCCTGGGTTGCCACTTTAAGATTCAGTCCTTACGGAGGGCGGACTAGAGCACCCAAAAAGGCCCAATGCTCTAGCCCCCTTATATCCATGTTGCTAGAAAGCATCATTATATATTGATTCCATAATCCATTAGTCAAGATTAACTTTATATAGTTGGTTGATTGCAAGCTAAGCCAACTCACCATATGCATAACCCAAAGGTAACAAGGAATACAAGTTAACAAAGGTTCTAGGTATAGTCCTTATAGGTTCATCATTTTAGACACATGCATATGAAAAGGTGATTAAATGGTTATTGGGTAACAAGGGAACTCATGTTACACTTGCCTTCCAAAACACTTGCCGATGGTTCCACTTCTCAAAGATATACTCCTCATGTAGCTCCACTTCTAACGTCAGCAAACAATCGATACAAGCATCACAAGAGAACCTAAAAACAATACACCAAGCATTACAAAATAAGACTTAAAGGTTTTAAACATGTAGGGCTTGTAACTACGATCGTTGAGCGCAAAAACAACTAAACGGAGCTATGGTTTAGAAGACATGAAAGTTCAAAGGTAGAAGTTGGAAGGTTCAATAAATGATAGGAATGGAATAAACATGATGTATGTGGGCTAACTTGAAAGATTTAGAGAGCATAAGGATTTATAGATGAATAGTAAATGATCAGAGGATTGTATACAAGATAGACTAGAGATTATGAAGAATGAAGTAAGCATATGAAGATTTAAGGGCTTGATCACTTGTGCTGGCTATGCAAGCTGGATGAGAGAAAACATATACATGGCAATGGCTACACAGTAGTGAGATGATATGGTGAGATACTATCAAGATTATTTATATGTGGTTCTAGAACACAATGAGGCAGGACAACTATGATGGTTGGAATGGCTAGAACTTTGCGAGTGCAATGCGACCATAGATTTAAGATGGAAGCAAGGCTGCACATAAGGTTTGTGTATCCTGATTACTTTATATATATATGATGGAGTGCTGCTGCATATGAGAGGTCATATGGGATCATATTATGGTCACTAGTGCACCAAAGCAAGTAGCTAAATCCACAGGGGATATGATTACAATGAGCTGCACACCGACTGAGCATGAATGTGCGATGGGAAGTAGTGGTTCTTGCCAACAAAACGCAGGCCTATGCTAAGCTTCTGGGATAGATATTTGGTGGATTTGTGTGCAGCAACCATAGACATAGTCATGCAAGAGAGATCAGTGATTTGAACAATGGTTTGGTGGGGAACGTGGTGAGACACCGGTGCACCTAGGATGTGCATGGCAGCGGACAACAGGGGTTATGATCCTTGATGACATGCTCTGGTCAGCACAAATGAGCAATCCATATTTTGGAGTCATCGTGGACTGTATGAGGTATGTTCTTGTAAAAGGGAATGGTGGTTTGACCATCTGTTAAGCGGAGAACACAAACTCAAAATGGGTGGCATGACTGATTTCTAGACAGCAGGAGTAGCAGGTACTATGGCCTCAACATCTCAGCCATTGAGACACCTATGGCCAAGCCAACCTGTAGAGATGTGTACAACGATAAGACACACATTCTTCATGAAGGGTTTGATGATTTAACTAATGTATGATGGGGAACAACACTATCAAACAGAGGCGCAATGCTGCTGAAACAGCAGGGACAGCAAACACCGAAAAGATGATGATATCTCTTTCATCTTGAATTCTATTGCCATGGAATTTCTCAGGGGTGTGTGCAAAGGTAGAAAACACGCTGTGGTTGAAGGACATGGTCACTGGAGTGATGGATCATTGGGAATACACATGCCAACCGGCAGAAACTCTGCTGCGGGACAGCAGCGACATCATGCACAAGAACATTTATAACTCTTTCATATTAAGCTCTATGGCCATGAAAATTTACAGAGACATGGGCAAATATATGATACACACATGGATTAAAGGAATTGCAAAACAGAGGTGCAGATTGCCGGGAACATGCGTGATAACCAGCAGCAACACTGCTGTCCATGATAGACGACAATACGTTCTTAGCCAAAACTGCACTACAAATCTATCCACTTGAATCAAGATGACAAAACTTTGATATAGTCGAACATATAAGATAGAGGAAAATGTTTGGTTCTCACATTGGGGTTAGGAACAGTTGGAGATGAACGTGATGGCAGCGGTCAGTGTCGATGACAGGTGAAGACAATGTTGGTGATCAATGGAGCAGTGGCATATTCGCTTTGGGGGATCATCCATGCCTCTTAATAGATCAAAGAGATGCATGAGTGGGGGAATAGGAAACAAAACCAGAGAGTGGACAGAGAGGGACGTCCTCACCATGTTGTATATAGCAGCAACAACAAAAGCGACCATGGCGTGGCGCTGCTGCAGTGCACGAGACAACAGGGACGGTGCTGCTGTGATGATTGCCAGTGCCACACCTCATGTTCTCCGTCCATGAAAGGAGAGGCAGCAAGGGATTGTTTTGGGGACATCCTGTGGTACATGAGGAGATCGAGAGAGAGGTATGAGGAGCAGGAGATGGAAGACCCATTGAAAGAAGGAAGTGAGGGCCGGCTTACTGCAGCAAAGGAGATCATCTGCCTTTATCCAAAATGGGGCGAGCTCCACATGACTTGTGCAGAGAAGAAGCATCATCTGCTGCCATATCCAACTTATGGCTTCTCTACTCGAGATGAGGATTTGCAGCGACAAAATAGATTTGCTGCCCTGAGAGGGTTCTGGTGACCAGGAAGGAGAGGGAGGGAGAGGAAGATGGAGAGGGGATGGAGTGCTTCTGCTGCTCTGGTGCTTGAGTGAGGAGGCGAGTGGGAGGGGAGAGAAATTGTCCATCTGCTGTGTGCGTGTGGGAGGGGGAGGAAAACATATTGCTTCTATTTGTTGCATGGGAGCATGCAATTGAAGATGAAGTAACGCAATAGAAATAAGAGAGCTGAGTCAATAGAAGAATTAATATGTGACTATAATTCTGCATGAGGAGAAGGGAGAGGCGTCCTTGGCAGAATGGTAGGAGAAAGAGAAGCAACATGGCTGTCCTTTAGTCATGCATTTGGGAGGTGATTGAGTAAAAGGGGAAGTTAAGGGAAAAACTAATTGCTGCTGTTATTTGAGGGAGAGAGAGCAGGCGCCATCTGATGGGTGAGTGCGAAGGAGAGAAAGAGATATTATGGCTGCCAATTTCT
>NC_012871.2:39385927-39452727 GCF_000003195.3 Sorghum bicolor
TCCATGCCATTGAATAGGAATAAAACTGGTGGAATGAAATGAGTGCTTTCAAGAGAGGATTGAAGGGAGGTGTAGTCAAGGAAATTCATGGAGGAGAAAATAGATGCTGCTATTATTTTGCATGAGGCAGAGAGGATTGGGCGGCAGCAGGAGTGCATGCAGTTCTGCTTTCACGTGAACTAATGGAGAGGAAACCAATGTATTAAGGATGGTTTGATTAAAAGAGGTGACCAAGAGATTAAGGAGGAAATGATGGTTACTATTTTTGCATTATGGAATGGGGAGAAGCCGCCACAGGGAGTAGAGAGTACGACTTGAAGGAGCAGGATATATTGTTTTGTGCATGCACGCAATTGAAAAGAATGAAGGGAGATATTACCATGGGAATTATGGGGGAAAGAAATAGATGTTTCTTCTATTTTTGCATGAGAGAACAAGAGAGAAGGCGCCATAATAAGGAGGAGAGCTGGTCAAATCAGTGAGAAAATAAAGATATTAGTGAGGAGAAAATAAAGATTTGTATGTAAAGATAGTCAAGCGATACATTATGGCCTGCTGTTATTTTATTTGAGGGAGAGAGAGGAGAGGCGTCACTAGAGAAGGGAGGTGAGTAATCCGGCTGCCATTGCATGTCAATGAGGACTAAATATTTGATGGAGTAAAAGGTGCTATCAAAAGATTAAAGAGAGGCATGCAACTGATGGTTATGTGCGAGGAAAGAATGGAGCAGATAAATTATCTGCATGTATGCATGCCATTCAAGAAATGGAGTAAGTCGTAGGAATAAGAGAGGGATTATTAAGGATAGTGATGTTGCTATTTATTTGTTTTCTTTGCATGATGGGATGGGAGGAGGCGTCATATGTTCTGCATGGAGAGAGAGGATAAAGATGCATGACTATTTCATTAGCATTTCACTTGTGCAATTAGAGAGGGGTAAATAAAAAGGGGTTTGTAAAGGGAGTTGATGGAGGAATATTTGCTGCAATGGCTGCATGGGAGAAAAGGAATATGTGCCTTAAGAAAAGAGATGAGCTGCTGATATATGTGCATGAAATTGATTAGAATGGAGTGAAGGAGTAGCCATTAGAGAGAATCAAAAATAGGTGTGACCAAGGAATTTAGAGAGTAAGCATTGGATGCTGTTTTTTTTAGATGAGGTAGAAGGAGACGCCATCTAATTTTGCATGAGGAGAAGAAGGAAGAAATATAATTATTGTCTTGTGCATGCATATATTTAAAGATGATGAAGGACCACACATAAAAGAGTATATTATAGAGGCAATTCCAAGGAAATTTAAGAGAGTATAAAAGAGGTTGGGAAGATATTTCTAGCTGCTGCATATATGCGAATAAAGTGGAAGAGATAAATTATTGGAGTAAATTAGCACATATAAGAGAGGTGTGTCCATTAATTAAGAGAGGAAGGAATATGTGCATATGCTTTTGCATGAGAATAAATAGAGGAGAGTGCTGCCTAGGGAGAGAATATATGGTGGTTGCCACTCATCTTTAACTTGCACATATAAATAGCCAAATTGGAAAGGAGTTACAGTACATGATCAGAGATGAGGTGGCACATGTTTTCACAGGAAGAAGAGGGAGGGCTTGACCAAAGAGTGGGAGAAGGAGCGAATGTTGTGTGGCTGCTATTCATGATAAAAGGAGATAGTGGGTCAGCTTAGGCTTAACCCAATTTTTATATAAGTTTGGTTGACATAAAAAGGAAAGGCAAGAGAGTGTGAAGATTGACTTGTCCACAATTGTGATAGGACCATGAGGGAGCAAAGAAATGATATGATTGGTCTTAGAGATTGGACAAGATATTTGGACTGATGAGATTTGGATCACACCTAAAGCGTTTTCAGAAACATTCAAAATTCATTTTTTAAACATAAACACTATGCAACTGCATGAATGCAACAAACCACTAAGTTGTATTGGAAAAATTTTAAAAACTCACATTTTTCCACTATCTCAAATGTTGACAACATAACTAAAGCTGGAACATTTTATAAAATCATAAAATCTTTGGCTTTGTTTTTACTGTTTTCTAAGACACATCCCAAAGTAGGAAATTTGGGGTGTGACACCCGTGCCCTTCTCCTTCCTCCCTCCGCTCGCGAGCGCAACCGAGCCGTAGAACTCCGCCGCAGCGCCATCGCCGGAGCGGCTCCGCTGCTCACCGCCGGCCACTCCAATGACCAAACCTCGACACCGAAGCCACCAGCGCCTTCGCCATCGTTAGGGTAAGCTTATGCGAGCATTCTACCGAGGTGAGAGTCCGTCGAGCGCCGTGAATCGCTCGCCGGAGTTACCCCGAGCTCGCCGGAGTACTCCGCCGTGACGGATCTTGCGTTTCCCTACCTCTTTTCGTTGGTTCTTGGTTGCACTAGGTCGGTAGGGTGGTGAGGAAGCTCGGAGAGCCGTTTGCGCGCGCTCTACCGCGCCGGAGCGGCCTGGCCATGGCGAGCAGCGCCGCCGTGCCGCCATGCACGCTCGTCGGAGGTGCTCCGGCCATCCTCCGGTCAATCCGAGGGTACCGCTGGGTGCGCCTCGCTGCGGGGAGCACGATGGTGCTCACCCCGTGGCCGGGGACCTCACTGCCGGCGAGATCTGCTCGTCGGAGGTGTGCTCCCTCTCGGTCTCGCTGACCAGTGGGGTCAGAGGCCCACTGTCAGTCGCAGGGGGGACCCCGGTGGGTGTAGATCCGGGTGTGTTTAGCCTTTTGCGTCGGTTTTCTTGAATAAATGTTTTCCAGAAATTGATTCAAAACTTGTAAAATTCATATCTTGAGTTCTACAGTTCCAAATTTGATGAAATAAATTTTGGTGTGCTTTATATTTCTGGATCTACAGTTTGATGTAATTGCATGTCATGTTTGAGTAACTTTTCTGTATGAAAATATTTAATCCATGTTTTTGCTAAACTTGGAAAATGCATAGTAATTAAAATATGGTTCAGAAAAATGTGAAACTTGATTTGTTGACTCTGCATGTATGTTTACTCACTGGGAAAATATTGCTACACATTATTTGGTGTATAAATGAATTTATGGTAATTTAAATGCTTGCATGGCAGTGGTTTATGATTTTTAATAATTATTTGGATCATGCAATTAATCTGGAAATTTTTATGGGTGTTTCTTATGATATTAGACAAATTGTAAAAATATGAAATCTGCTGTTTGACACTTATACCACAGTAGAGTAATTGTACTTGTCCTTGTTAATTAATCTTGTGATTTTTGTAGCTCAAAATAAGTATCCAAAAATTATGAAAAATTTACAGTAGACTTTATGCTTGGCTGGTGGTCTCCTGTAAATTTTGTGGAATTTATTGATGAATAGAACTGCATGTAAATTTTAATGGGCCTAGAAATGAATAAAGAAAATTATGAATTGTTATATATAGGTTGAGTAAAATAAGGAGGGGTTTGGTGTATCTTTGAAGCATCATGTGGGTTGCTGGTTGCACTTGAAAAACAATTTGTAGAAGAGAATGCAATAGATGTTTGATTCAGTTGTCTGTTCTTGGATGATGTTGACTACCTTATAAAGAACACGACCAATTAAATCGCCTACGCATCATGCCATGATCTTTTGGTACCTTCTCATACAAGCATCCACTCGGGCATCTCGCACTCCACTCATGAGCACACATGCATCATACAGGCTCGCAGGAGAACGAGGTGGGACCCGAGGAGCCAGAGGAGATTCAGGAGCAGGAACCTCCGGAAGCCCAGGAGTCCGGAGAGGAACTACAGGAGTGTCCAGATCACCAACCCAGCACGTTTGAGAAAGGCAAGCCCCAGAGCATTCTAAGTCTACCTATTCTCGCTAACTTACAGGATATACTATGCTTGTTCTACTATATTGCATTTAAGTAATAGGAGTTGGTTGATACCGTTGATGCATTGGTACTCCTTGATATCACCCCTCGTTTATCTACCTTGTCCTATGTAGATAGGTGCAAAGTCTATGCTTAGCTTGCTTAGTCCCGGTAGAAGTCGGGTGATTTCCTGTCACCTGCGAGATATAGGTGGATACCTACTTAGTTCAGCAGTAATTGCTTTGGGAAAAGAATAACCAAGTGGGAATGGAATTTGGAGACCGGGCAGGGTCTTATGGTGGGTTGACTATAGTGCCCCTGCCTGTGTCGATTAAGGACCGATCGTTGACGGCCCTCTTGTCATGTTGAACGCATGCCCCACACTTAGCTGGAAGGATAAGTCGTTCCAACCGCGAAGCCTGAACACTATCCGGGCCGGGAATCGAGCCGCCATGCGCTGTATTGGTGATGGTTGAGGAGAACGACGAGGGCGCGGCGCGCAACCTTGGTATACCTTGGATACCTCGGTCGCCGGAACGGTCCTCGGGTACTGGCGGTGCCTGCCGAACCCGCGAATTGGTCCTAGATAGTGTAATACGGTGATCTGTAGCTCACTTGATCAGTGAGTGTGGTTTGTGTGGGGAATACCTCGCCAGCTGGTTAGAAATCGATTCGAATCGCCATCGCTCCTGGATAGTGAGCACTTGACATGAGCCCTGTCCTCGTAGTAAGGACTATGGAACACTTGGGTTATAATGATGAATGGTTTTAAGAAATGCTATGATGAGGTACTATCATATCACTATACTTGTTTGTGATGGTACAGGTGCAAACCTAGATAATAGGTAATGATACTTTCAACTTGAGCACATTAAAAGAAGAAAGATTTGTGTAGGTTATAATAATAGAATCCTACGGTTTTGCAAAATGGTCGTCAGCTACCCCACTATATAGCCTTCATGATCCTTGATGAGTCTTTATTTTAAGTTTATGACGGGTAAGTCTAGCTGAGTACCTTCTCGTACTCAGGGTTCTACTCCCATGTTGTTTTGCAGATGGTCAAATGTACTATGGTTATTGCATCCTCTTTCTGTACCCTGCCATGGGTGATGACTAGACCAAGGGCGATGGTCACTCCGTCTTCTCTTTTGCTTTTGTGGGAATGACCGAACTATGGCACTGTATCAGACTAAGTGTGTGTTGTATTTTCGAACTATGAAGCTTCCGCTACTTGAGGAACTTGGTTTGTAATAACTTTAAGTACTCCGATGTATTTCATGAATGTTGTAATCTGGATCTATTGTGGATGGCAACCGCTAAACTTATTACGATCTTGGCTGTTGTACGATGTGTGGTTTGAAATCCTTCGAGATTTCACGGACTACCGGGATTATATGGGCTTAAGCCTGATGGTTTGACTATGCAAATGGTCACTGTTAGGCTTAATCTCTTATAATTTGGTCGGTTCTGTTACACCCTGGGCCTGAGGCAGTTCTCTTCACACCTCCGCCAAGTCATGTGGCCCCGCAATTTCAAGCTTGAGAAACTCAAAAAATACGACGGCAAGGAAAACCCAGAAAACTGGATCACCCTATACGAGATCGCCGTCCGGTCAAAAAGCGGGAGATGAGCACGTCATGGCCAACTACTTCCCGGTCGTCCTCGACCAGGCTGGTCACCAGTGGCTCCTGGGCCTGCCCGAGGACTCCTTCGACTCCTGGGAAGAATTACGCCAAGCTTTCATCGACAATTTTATCGCTACCTGTGAACAGCCCGGCAACAAATACGACCTCGAAAGGATACGGGACAGGAAAAACGAGCCACTGCGCAATTACATCCGATGATTCTCGGATATGCGCCTCAAGATCCCGAAAATTTCACACGACGAGGCCATATCTGCTTTCATAAAAGGGCTGCACTTTCATGAAGCACCGAGGAACAAGCTACTGCGCAAAAGGCCAACAACGGTGGCCCAGCTTCTTGCCATTGCCAAAAACTACGACGACGCCGACGACGCAGAAAAACTCATCTGGGATGATGCGAGAGGACCCGACCAGCCTCCTCGGCGAGATGATAGTCGTGGTCGCTTCGACAACAGGAACCATCGTCGCCCTGACAACCGCGATCACAGGGAAGGTTGGGACAGGCGGCGCGACAACCGCGACGATTTCAGAGGAAAGCGCCCCCGCGACCACGACCACGAAGTGAATACAGTTAAGCGCCCCAACGGGCGGCGGGACTACCAAGAAGACTACAACAAGACACTGAAGGGACCATGCCAACTGCATCCAAAGTCCAGCCACGCCATGGAAGAATGCCGCGTCCTCAAAAGCATCTACACGCGGCGGGCTGCTCAAGACGACCCCTCCAAGAAAAACGTGAGAAAAGACGGGCGCGATCACGAAGACGAGGACGAGGACCAGGATAGGGACCCACGACACCAGTATGTCAGTCCCACTGACGTGGTCCACTCCATCTTCGGGGGCAAGGTTTCCATCGAGTCTAAGCGAGAAAGAAAGCTCTTAAAGAGAGCCTGCCTCATCATAGACAGCACGGATGGTTTGATCGCCGATCGAAATTTCCTCCCTGGTCGCACAGGGAAATCTCCTTCAGCAGGAAGAATCAGTGGGCCGCTATCCCGGAGCCAGGTCGTTTCCCTCTAATCTTGGACCCTTGCATCAACAGCATCAGATTCGAGCGCGTGCTCGTGGACGGAGGAAGTTCCATTGACATCCTCTTTCGCAACAGCCTGCCCACCCTCAAGATATCTCCGGCACAGCTAAAACCCTACGACGCTCAATTCTGGGGAGTCCTACCAGGTCAAAGTTCAGTGCCCCTCGGATAGATAACACTGCCTGTCCAGTTCGAAACATCCGACCACTTCCGAACAGAGTTTGTCAACTTCGTGGTCGCCGACTTCGACGGGACCTACCACGCGATATTGGGCCGACCATCACTGACAAAATTCATGGTGGTCCCACACTACTCGTACTTGGTCCTTAAAATGCCCACAGAGAAGGGCATTCTAACTGTCAGGGGCAACGTCTACACCGCATACACTTGCGAGGAGGAAAGCTTCAAGATTACCGAAGCAATTGATCTTTCAATTCGCATGGCAGAAACGGCAAACCAAGCCGCACAGCTCCCTCCCGACCAGCTCCGATTGCCTGAGTAGGCGGCCGCTAGGAAGAATTCGAAGTCCAAGGAGTACAAAGAGGTACAACTGGTTGACGGTAGCCCCGAGAAGACGGCCCTCATCGGGGCCAATCTGGACCCCAAATAGGAAGACGCGCTCGTCAGGTTTCTAAGGGACAACGTGAGTGTTTTCACATGGAAACCCGCAGATATGTCCGGCGTCCCACGAAACCTGATCGAGCACTCCTTAAACGTCTCGAAGACCGCAAGACCTATCAAGCAAAAGCTGCGACGGTTCGCTCGTGACAAAAAGGAGGCTATTAGGATAGAAATAACACGGCTTCTAGCAGCCGGATTTATAAAAGAAGTGTATCATCCCGATTGGCTCGCCAATCCGGTTCTTGTACGCAAAAAGAATAATGAATGGAGAATGTGCGTTGATTACACTGATCTCAATAAACACTGTCCTAAAGATCCTTTCGGTCTCCCTCGCCGGATGCGAACTCCTCTCTTTTCTAGACTGCTACTCTGGTTATCACCAGATCTCGCTAAAGGAAGATGATCAGATCAAAACATCTTTCATTACTCCTTTTGGCGCATACTGCTACATGACCATGTCCTTTGGACTCAAGAACGCCGGAGCCACCTATCAACGGGCCATCCAGCAATGCCTCCACGATGAGATTCGCGATGACCTCATCGAGGCTTATGTAGATGACGTCGTCGTCAAAACAAGGGATGCAAGCACCCTAATCGACAACTTAGACCGAACCTTTAAGGCACTAAACAAGTATAAGTGGAAGCTTAACCCCAAAAAGTGCATCTTTGGGGTCCCTTCTGGTCTACTACTCGGCAATGTCGTCAGCCGTGATGGCATAAGACCGAATCCTTCAAAAGTAAAAGCAGTGCTCGACATGCGACCACCTAAGAATGTCAAGGATATTCAGAAGCTCAGCGGATGTATGGCCGCTCTAAGCCGCTTCATCTCAAGACTAGGAGAAAAAGGCCTCCCTTTCTTCAAACTCTTGAAGGCGTCGAAAAAATTCTCCTGGACAGAGGAAGCTGACGCTGCGTTCACCCAGCTCAAGACTTTCCTCACCTCTCCACCTGTCCTCACAGCGCCTCAGCCCAATGTAGATCTACTCCTTTACATTGCAGCAACCGACAGGGTGGTCTCCACGGCAATAGTGGTCGAGCGAGACGAGCTAGGACACGTCTACAAGGTCCAAAGACCCGTTTATTTCATAAGCAAAGTCTTAAACGAGTCCAAGGCCAGATACCCACAAATACAGAAGCTCATATACGCCATTCTAATAACATCGAGGAAGCTAAAGCACTACTTCGACGGCCATCGGGTCTTGGTAACCACCAGTTTTCCCCTTGGGGATATTCTGCGCAATAAAGACGCCAACGGCAGAATCGTTAAATGGGCAATGGAATTATGCCCATTCTCCCTGGATTTTCAGAGCCGTACCACAGTCAAGTCTCAGGCCCTGGTTGATTTCATCGCAGAGTGGACGGATCTCAACGAGCCTCTCGTTTCTGACGTCTCTGACCACTGGTCAATATTCTTCGACGGGTCCTTGAACATCAACTGCGTTACGTCCTTAGGATCCTTTTTCCGGCATCAAACAACGTCGCCGAGTACGAAGCATGCCTGCACGGCATACGACTAGCCGTTGAGTTGGGAGTCAAACGCCTCTATGTCTATGGTGACTCCGCTTTGGTTGTCAACCAGCTCAACAAGGAATGGGACGCAACCCACGAGAAGATGGATCTCTACTGCAAAGAAATTCGCAAATGGGAAACCAACTTCTATGGCATAGAGTACATCCACGTGGTCCGAGATAAGAACCAGGCAGCGGATGCGTTGTCAAAGTTAGGGTCATCTAGGGCCCGGATCCCGCGAGGCGTTTTCGCCCAGGACATCCATGAGCCAAGTGTGGGCACAGACCTGGTCAAAAAGCAACCTATTGAGGCAATGCTCATAGACGACGCTACTCCGACAACCAGTAGCCGTGATTGGCGCACCCCGTTCATCAGATATATAACGGACAGGTCAGGCTTTCAGGATAAAACAGAGAACGAGCGCCTCATTCGACGATCAAAGAATTACATACTGGTGGACAGCAAACTTATGTGAAAAAATGCATGTTCTGAAGTGCTGCTCAAATGCATATCCCCAGACGATGGCATCAAGCTCCTAGACGACATACATGCCGGATCCTGCGGCAACCATGCCGCCTCCAGAACGCTGGTCGGGAAGGCTTTCCGAGCAGGTTTTTACTGGCCAACCGCGGTCACCGACGCAGAAAAAACTGGTCCGACATTATGAGGGATGCCAGTTCTTCGCCAAAAGGACCCACGTACCTGCTCATGAGATTAAAACTATCCCGTCATCGTGGCCTTTCGCCTGCTGGGGGCTCGACATGATCGTGCCATTTAAACCGGCCCCGGGCAACTTGAAGTTCGTCTTCGTATTAATCGACAAGTTCTCAAAGTGGATCGAATACATGCCATTGGTCAAAACAGCCTCCGAGAAGGCTGTGGAGTTCCTCAATCAAATCATACACAGATTCAGGATCCCAAACAGTATAATCACCGACCTGGGTACTCCGTTCACTAGCACTACATTTTGGGACTTCTGCGATGACAGAGGCATAGACATAAAATACGTGTCAGTAGCTCACCCACGAGCAAATGGCCAAGTCGAGCATGCGAACGGAATGATCATTGACGCCCTAAAGAAAAGGTTGTACACCGAGAACGACAGAGCACCTGGTCGATGGATGAAAGAATTACCGGCTGTGGTCTGGGGTCTCCGAACACAGGCTAGTCGGAACACGGGGGTGTCATCCTACTTCATGGTTTACGGCATCGAGGCAGTGCTACCGTCTGATATAACCTTCGGGTCTCCAAGAATTGAAAACATCGACCAGTCAACAGCCGACAATGCCAGGGAGCTCGAAATCAACTGCATGGAAGAAAAGCGTCTAAATTCATGTCTTCGAACAGCAAAGTATCTTGCAGCAATCAGACGGTACCACAACCAGAACGTCAAGGACCGTTCTTTCATGGTCGGCGATCTGGTACTCAGGTGGAAAACAAGCCAGGAAGGAATGCACAAGCTATCCACCCCTTGGGAAGGACCCTTTGTGGTCGCCAAAGTCACACGTCCCACATCCTACAGATTGGCGTATCCAGACGGAACACGCGTGCCTAATTCTTGGCACATAGACAAACTGCGCCGTTTTTATCCATAAGTTCCAGTAACTTTTGCTTGTAAGTTTCTTATAATTGGCAATAATAAAAGTTTTCCTTTTTCGCTATACTTTGTTTACACGCAGAGCTTTCGACGAGAACAACAATGTCCTCTGCGATGGAGATTCTTAACGACTATCAATCAAACATAGTGATACATCACTCGGATAACTTTACAGCGCTCAAAATAATGGTCATGACAAAATCAAACTTTATTACAAACTTTACATACAAAGTTTACAATAAACACCCTGATGGGCGGTCACTAGTCTACTCCTACATATACTATCCTACTGGCCTACTGCTCGGGCTGATCACCCGCCTGGCCTTGCTGCCCGGACGAAGGGGTCGGGGCAACCGGCGCCTGGCTGGTTGGACCGCAGGCGTCGACCGCCCATCTCCGGTAATGGACACCCCTGACAACTCCCTGGCCGACCTGTCTGAACCCGGCTGGTCGGGGGGAGTGGCTGTCCCGCATAGATTGATGTCGCCGATCACCGTCGACGACAAGTCTAGCAGACCAGCCCGAAGGTCGTCCACCTCCTGCGGGCAGACTTCCTTGGGGTACCCCCTCTCCAGCCTGGACAAGTCGACCAGGGGATAGTGGGCGCGCACCATGCTGAGGACGTGTGCGCCGGCGAACTCCCCGGCGTCCTTCACGAACTGCTGGAGCCAATCCCACGCCCGTTGCGCCTTCTCGACTGGTGTCAGCTTCGGCGCGCGGGGCTGGTCTTTTGGAAGCTCGGGGCTGATCAAGTCCAGGACCGAGGCTACTCCTTTCCAAAGCCTAATGCAGTTAGTCTTCTAGGAGTCCCGATCCTTGACCAGCTCGGCTAAGTGCTTCTTGTATTCACCTTGAGCACTACAAATCAAGCAAGAGGTCAGTCTAAGCACAATGAAATGAACGTTAAGCAGCCAAATAAAGGGGGGCGGTACGGTTATTACCAGACAACTCTCGGTTCCTCTGGCCTAGCTCCTCCCCTGCTCGGCGCCCGGCCTCCAGCGCCCCGGCAAGCTCTCGGCCAAGCTGCTCTTTCTCTTGTCGGAGGCGCGCAACCTCTTCCTCCAAGTCTACAAGAACACTTTCCTGGTCAGCAGATCTAATCACACGGCTATACGCAGCTGCTCGGAGTGTGCAACTGACCTGTCCTCTGCCGATATTGATCGGCTAAACGCCGAGTAAGCTCGAGACGGCGCTCTTCCTGAGCACTCATCTCGGCCACCTTCTCACCAACTTCTGACCGCAGCCGGTCTACCTCCGTGGACAAGGCCTTGTTCTCAGCCACAATACCCTCGATTTGGTCGAAGCACCGTTTTCGGTACTTCACCGTTTTCATCGCGCCCTGCAAGGAAGAATATGTGTCGAAAACAGGAGCACTGCACATAATTGTCGAGCAGCACACAGGACCACTTACCTTAACCTCGTCCACGAGGCGCTTGGCCGCGCGTTCCACCCTTGCGGCCTCTTCCGTCTCCGCGAGCTCCTCGAGTCCAATAAAGTGGTCCCCGCGTTGGCGCCACACGTAGACGTGCTGGCGGCCGTCACGGGGACGACCTTGGATCTCCTCCACGTCATCGTCAGAGGCCACCTGGGGCTCCTCGTTTGCCGCACTGCCTCTGGCCGCGGTCGAGGGCATCACTGGCCCCTGGTCCATGCCAGGGGAGCCTACGGGCGAAGAGGCCCCTGCTCGGGGCGGTGTTGGGACCCTCCCTTCTCCGGCTGGAGGAGTCGGGACTCTGCCTTCCTCTTGCGCAACAGTACTCGGGGGAGGGGTCCTCGTTGCCTCCTCATCCCTCGGCGGAGTGCTCGTCGTGGCACTCGTCGGGCCAGATTGTTGCTCGGCGCCCGTGGCAGCGGCCGCCGTCGCAGGCTGCTCTGTGGCCTGTGGCGCGGCGTCTCCAACGGCGGCAATAGGCTCGGCCGTCCCCTGTCCAGCGACCTGGTCGGGGTTGACGTCCGACACCGCGCTAAAAAACGAAAACGACATTTAAACCATGTCAGAGACAGCAACAAATAAAAAAAAGAGAACGTCGTAGTACGAAAGTTAAACACTTACAGGTCAGATCGCCGGTGTGTTGCGGTGAACCTCCTCCTGGTCCTACCGGCTGGTGCCTGCGATCCCGTCTCTGCGACGCGCGGTGCAGGAGGGTCGCTGGCCACCCGATCAGTGGTGGCCGGCGCTACGTCCAGTCGACTGCGCGGTCTCCGGACCAGAGAAGGCGCGGCCTCCTCCTCCTCGTCGTCGTCATCGGTGATCCTGACGAGTCGACGGCGCTTCGGCGCCTGACTGCTCTCTGCCAGTAGCGCCTCTGCGGGGGAGGGGTCTGCCGCCATCGGCCTTTTCCCCGCCACCCTGTCCTCGGTGGTCGGGGCGGGGCGGGCCTGCTCCTCCTCACTGCTGGTGTACCGAGCACACCGAGCAGCGTCATCCTCCGGCGGTTCTTCCCCCGCGAGATTCTCCATCCCAGGTGCCAGTGACACGTACACTGTGCACCGGTCAACGTCTCCGATCTGCCAAAGTAACAAAGACAAGTCAGCAACTGGAAAGAACAAAAACTAAGGAGGCACAATCAGTAAGTAACATTACCTTAGGAGCTGGTTGCCCCAGATTGAAGGCCTGCATCCGATCACTACCATGGATGAAGCTCCCGTCCGCAAAGTTGAACAGCTCGTTCAACAGCTGCTGCACCTCCGCCTTCTCCAAAATCTCAGGCATCATCCTGGTCGGGTCTTGGCTTCCAGCGTACTCGTACGCCGAGTGCACCCTCTTCTGGCAGGGCATCACTCGACGACAAACGAAGTTGCCAACCACTCCTAGCCCGTCCAAACGCGACCAGTCGATCAGCTTCGTTAGATCCACTACTTGGCCGGTGAACTCTGGGCGGTCGGTCCAACTAACCCTCTTCTCGGGGATGTACCCCACGTCACAGAACGTGGAGCTGCCCGGCTCTTCCCTGACGTAGAACCACTTCCTGTACCATTCGGTGAGGGAAGTGTTCCATGGGCAGCTTAGATACCGGTTCTTCATCCCATCACGAAGATTGAGGTATACTCCACCTGCAATCTTGGAGCCTCCAACCGCTCCCTTCTTCCTTAAATAGAAAAGATAACGGAAAAGATCGAAGTGCGGCTCTATGCCAACATAGGCCTCGCACAGATGAATGAAAGTGGAGATGAGAAGGATTGAGTTCGGGTGCAGATTGCAGATCCCGATCTCGTAGTACAAGAGAAGCCCCTGAAGAAAAGGATGGATAGGAACCCCAAAACCCCTCTTGAGAAAATCTTCGAACACTACAATCTCACCGGCGCGGGGGTCGGGGTAGCTCTCCCCCTCTGGCGCCCTCCAGCCGCCGAGCTCTGGGCTATGCAGTAGCCCCATGTCGATGGGGTCATTGAGGGACTTCACAGTGCTTCGAGACTTCTTCCATTCCTTGGCCATCAGCTCGGCCCTCTTCTTGGAGTCGCTCTTCGCCATTGACGATGCAGGAGTGATTGCGAGTTAGGAGGATGCAGGTGGTTGTAGAAGGCAAGAGCGGAAAGCTTGAAGGCAATGGCAGGGTAAGCAACGCGGGGGTACGGTCAGGATTTTATAAACCACAACTCCACCCCTCCCACTTCCCGCATTCTTGGGAAGTGGGCGGGCCCAACGGCACACGCGGCGCTTCGGTTTTCAATAATTATCGGTAGTTAATGCGGCGGCCTTTTCATATAATTGATGGTTTTCTTTTCTCAAACCGCAAAAAGGGCGGCTACACAGTTACCAGGCGCAACTTTTCACACAACCCTCTGACATTACGTCAGGAGGTCTCGTCACGTCAATCATTTATGTGGTCAGATTTTTTCAAAATAAACAGACAAAAATTGGTGGAGGGACAACATTCCTGTGGACTGTGCCGACCACCGAGCACAAATATGCTCGGGGACTGGTCACCCAGTCTGTCAACTCGGATATCCAGGGACTGCACCGACCACCGAGCACTGCATGCTCGGGGACTGGTCGCCCAGTCTGCTAGTTCGGTAATCCAGGGACTGCACCGACCATCGAGCACTGCATGCTCGGGGACTGGTCGCCCAGTCTGCTAGTTCGGTAATCCAGGGACTGCATCGACCACCGAGCATTGTATGCTCGGGGACTGGTCGCCCAGTCCGTTAGCTCGGGAATCTGGGGGCTGTACCGATCACCGAGCATTGAACGCTCGGGGACTGGTCGACCAGCCTGCCAAAATAATAAGTCTATCCGATAGTAAGAGAGTATGAGATGCTCGGGGACTTGATAATTTTAATTTTTTAGACCTTGCTACAAGGTTCATACTTCGCCTTCCAGCAAGCTCGGGGACTACATCGGTACGATGCATCTGGATGCATCTCAGTTTCAAAATCTCTTTGAGGACTTTTCTTTTGACCCTGGCACCACGTCCCTACGTCACCTACTGCCAGGCTCAGGGACTAAGTGGGCACACTTCACCTTGCGGTGAATTTGCTTGTTTTAGGGCACACTTTGCTGTACAGAAAAGTAAAGTGGGCACACTTCATCGGAAAAGAAATATTTTTTCTCAAGAGCACCATGCATACTTCGAACAACTAGCTTCTTCGATGATGATGTTGATCAAATGTCTTTAAGATTTGGTCAAAATACCGTTGCAACAGTTTGGGCAACTTTCATGCTAATTGAAGACGTCAAGTTTCACTGGTCGAAGAAGCTCGAGACGGCGTGTTACTTCACAATACATGGTGCTCGGGGACTAGCTATGGGGGTATAAACCCCTATACCCTCACGGCCAGACTTGGGCCAGGAGGCTTGGCCCATTACGAGACAAGTTCGAGGCTTGATCTGATAGCCCGGAGTTTTGTGCAAGGAAACAAGGCATGGAGATCAAGCAGGATTCTAGTCAGTTAGAATAGAAATTGATATCAAACTATCTATGGCAATTGTAACCGACTAGGATTGATTTCCAGATCTGTAACCCTGCCCTACGGACTATATAAGGAGAGGCAAGGGACCCCCCTAGGACATCAATATTCTCTCAACACAAATCAATACAATCAGACGCAGGACGTAGGTATTACGCCAACTCGGCGGTCGAACCTGGATAAAAAGCTTGTCCGTGTCTTGCGTCACCATCGAGTTCGTAGTTTGCGCACCGTCTACCGATAAACTACTGTTGGGTATTCTTAACATCATTACCAAAAGTAGACTAAGTTCTCTAAATCTAGTAACGGTGCCAAAAATGCCAAACCTATCCCTCACACCACTTAAGCCAAGTTGTCATCCCCAGCATGATATATGTCACAGAACTGACCAAATTATAAGAGTTCAAGTGTAGAAACGATCGAGAAGCAATCAAGTTCCCAAACTTGAGCCCATATAATCCTGCTAGTCAATTGAAATCACGAAGGACTTCAAACCAACTCGCAACAAACCAAGATCGTAATAGTTCAACATAAACACAGCGAATGTTACATAGTCATTCATTGCCGTCGAAGCGGCACCACATCGGAGTATTAAGTTATTACAACACTTGTTCGAAATAGCGGAAGCAAAATAATTACACACACTTGTTCCAAATTTCAGTTCTCAAGTTTTTGTTATTGCCAGAGTCTACACCATCCTTCCAAAAGCATCAGATACGAGGTTGTTAGAGAACTGTGCCCAACGGTTAGTCCTCATCCCCAGCGGGATGGAGACAGGTCTTGCAGAAACCGTCATAGAAGATGTCATCTGCAACAGGTGGGAATAAACCCTGAGTACGAGAATGTACTCAGCTAGACTTACCCGTCTAGTAAGACATAAAAGACACCAAGGATCATGCAAGGCTAATATAAAAGTAGAGCTGGTTGACTCAACATTTTGCCAAAAGCCTTTAATAAGACTAATTCATTTTAAGAGCATCATATTTATTTATCATCAGCCTACCACTAGATTAGCACCTGTACTACAACACATCACTTGATTATTACAAGCAATAATAACCATATCAAGTTCATCATATGTTCTTCTTGCTATCATCATTATCATGAACCAAGTTCATTAGTGAATGCTACGTTTGCCGCTGCTCTGTCAAGTTCTCACTGACCGAGAGAGACGGCGATTCGAATCGAATTCCTATCCAGCTGGAGGGTTATTCCTAGCACTCACCCAAGCATCCCCCGTTGGAGAGCCAACGGGTCACCTTTGGTACAACTCAGGAATCGCGGCTCCGATCAGCGCCGCACTCCCAGGGCTACCACTCTGCCAGGGAGGTCAGGAATTTTAACTCACCTGCCTTTGGGCTTACGCCAATGGTCCCCCGCACACCGCACTTCCTCCGGTAGTGCGCACTTTATACTTGCCGGTCTTCCGGCCTGAATCATACTACTCGGCTTCGCGGTCGGAACGAGTTATCCGGCCAACTAAGTGTCAGGCATGCGTTCAACATGACAAGAGGACGTACAACGATCGGTCCTTAACTGCCACAGACGGAGCTACTATAACCTTGCAAAACTCCGCCCGGCTTAAGTCAAATTAATCAGGTTCCATCCACGATAGCACATATATACCATCGTGATCCGACGTAACCCTATATCGCGCAGGTGACAGGATATCACCCGACTTCTACCGATTAAAGCAAGGCTAAGCTGCTACCCGATCCTAACTCTATAACCAGGGTATGGTTTGTATCTGGACAAGGATGGAGTAACATGCAACAAAGGCTTCATCACAACTCCTATACCTAATGCAGCAATAGATATAACATATTAAGTAAACTTTCAAAAGTAAAGGGAGGCTTGGAATGCTCCGGGGCTTGCCTTTCACGAATGAAGCTGGCTCGTGATTCGGGCACTCAACTTCTTCTTCGGGCTCCTCGAGTCCGACTTGCTGGACCTCCACCTCTTGGCTGCCCTCCTGGCTTTCGGGGTTCACTTGCAGCTCGTAGGAGGCTGTCGCGTCCGATGCACCTATTGCATGCTCGAGGAATAAGGAGGTGTGCATACAAAAGAATGAGTGCTTGACAACATAATGATCTCACTGGACACTCATTTACGGAGTAACACAGTTATACAAGTTCACCCAAGGTAGTAAGTTAACTTAGTCCAAAACCTATCATGATACTAAAACAGCAAGCAACACAAAACAGGAGTAAATCAGTAAATAAATCATAAGTAATGATAGAAAGATCCAACAAACATAAGTTAAGACATTCTGGAAAGCTTATGAAATTGTCTACAAATCCTCTTTAAACATCACAGCAAGATTCATACATTAAACCAGTCATTTAAACAAAGTTCCAGGTTCTGTCCCAGAAAAACAGAGAGCACCTATTTCTGGAACCCAACTTGGAACAGCCATAACTTTTAAAATACTGGACCAAATGATCCCAAATTTAAACCACAGCTAGTTCAAAAAGTCTACAACAACTTTGATTTAGACAAGCTTCCCAGAAAAGCAAGTTATCATTAAGCAAAAGTTAAATTACTCCCTTGCTGTCCAGAACAGCTTTTAACCCACTAATTAATTATTTAATGACATGACCAAAACACAAACCATGCCAATCACATGGCTTATGAGCACAAGCATATCACAAGATTACCAGAACATTAGAGGATAACCCTCAAACATATACTTAACAAGGCATTTATTAATTAATCTTAGAAAAGTGCATAATTACAAGATACTAGCCAAAGTGCTCAGAAAAATCTACAAAAATTACAGAAACACAAGGATAGCATTAAAGCGTCACCATAAAAATTTCAGGGCAATTGCACATACCAAATTAAAGATATACATTCAACATGTAACTAGGTGCTTATTTCATAAATTCAGAAACATGACTTATATGGTGTCAAACAATTTCAGATTATTTATATCTTAGGAATACCATAAACATGTTTACTACCAAAGGAGAACACCAGCATAAGCACCAATATTTTATATGATTTAATCAAGGAAACAAGCCACATTTCAATCATAATTTACATATCCAAGCTGCATTATTCCAAAAATCATGAAATATTTATCATAGCCTTCTAATATCACACAGAGACTACCATAAAATTTTCAGAGCAAACTAAGCAGTAAAACAAGAGATATGAATTTATCCATGAATAACAAAATTAAATCCTAATAAATATTTTTCCCAGAAAACATGGTTCATTTTATATTTTTATTAATAACTAGCCATCTCAGTGAACACCACAAAATTGGTTTCACAATTTTTGGATCTCAGAAACAGGAGATATGATTTTTTCAAGAAAGCAAAAAATCAGGATTTTGAATAAAAGAAAAGGAGGGAAAGAGGTGACACTGACAGTGGACCCCGGCTGTCAGATTCATCTCCCTCACGGCCGAGGCGACTCTCGCCGGCGATTTCTCCGCGACGGCGAGGTCTCCGGCCAAACCAAGGGCACCAACGTGATCCCCAGACTCTAGCGACTCGATCGACCCCTTTTTCCCCACGGCGGAGCCACCGGAAGGGGCTCACCGTCGACGATGGCGGCTCGGCGGAGGTGCTCGGCGTTACGCCGGAGCCCTCAGGCTGGTAGAGCGTGACCTAAGACCTTCTACAGCACCAGTGGACTACGACGAAGCTTCCTAGGTACGTGCTTGGCTTGAAACCTCGTGGAACACGCAGGCCACGAGAGCACCCATCTCCGGCGGAAACACGGCGGCGCTGCGCGTCGTGTCCGGCGACAGAGAGCTCGGTAGAGCGTCCACCAAGTGGTGCAAACGCAAGCTAGGAACCTAAGCAACCTCTAGGACCTAACCAGAGACGACGAGAGGCTTCACAGGGCTCGGCATTGGGCTCGCCGGAAAAGATGGTCATGGCGACACGATTTGGGGAAAGAAAGGAATGGCGGCTCACCGGTGGATTTCACGGCGAGGTGGTGGGTGGAGAATGGAGAGCGGTTCACGGCGAAGCTTTGGGTGAAGTTTGGTGAGCAATGGCGCAGCAAGGAACGCGCGCGAGCTCGCCGGAGTACGCTCGCGACAGAGAGCTCTCGGCAGCCGCGTTTCTGGCGAGAGGGGCGAGCCAGAGCGGAAGTGGACGCGTCCACTCTGCTCGGGGCGTCGCCGTGGATGTCATGCGCGCGCTGGGAGCTGACGAGCGAGGCCATCGCCGGCGTACGGACGACATCTGGCGGACAGGTGTCGATCGGGACATCCACGCCGGCGAGCTCAGCTCTGAATCGAAACGCGCGATCACCGACTGACAGAGCAACTTCGTCGACGATTAGCTCCCAAACCAGAGCGAGTTAGAACATGATATAGTTGACAAAGTTGGAGTACTAGCCGTGATCTATAACTTTGTCAACTGGAGCAAAAGCTAGATCGGCCTGGATCGAGAGGTATGAAGTTTTCAATACCGATCAAGCAAACTGGTTTCGTTCCAGGACTTAGAAAATTTTCTAAGTGTTGGAAACAACCCCAAATCTGCCTTGTGGGTCACTTTTGAGCTATTTGTGTTCATTTTCATGAGATGGCCATAAAACAACTTTTGTTCCTTATAACATTTTCTACAACTTTGCTGTAGGAAGTTTTGACACTTTTTAAAAGCCTAAGGAAAAGAGGTTTCTAGGGCCTATTTACACAAGTATGACTTAAAGGCATATTTTGGAGAAGTGATCAACATGAACATTGTTCCCAAGGTCAAGTTAAGCAAAGATAAACTAATTACCAAGGCATAGAGCACAAACACAAGCATGGTTCACTCAAACATAAGCATAAGAAACCTATTTAAGCAATTTAAATCACAATTTTGCATAGAATGACATGGCTCAAGATAGATGATGATCATGCTATGCTTTGAGTGGATGATGATGCTCATGCTATGCACATGATCAATGCAACCATAACACTGGGGTGTTACAGCCCTCCCGCCTTACAAAAAATCTCGTCCCGAGATTTGAAAGCTTACTGATTTTCGAAGAATGTTTTGTAAACTTCTTTTAAATAATCCTCCGTCTCCCAAGTGGCATCTTCCTCCCCGTGGTTACTCCACAACACCTTGTTGAACTTAACCATACGATTATGAGTCTCCCGTTCCTTGCGATCAAGAATCGCTACGGGTTTCTCCTCATACACCAAGTCTGACTTCAACTTGATATCCCGAACTTCCACTCGTTCCTCCGGTACACGAAGGCACTTCTTTAATTGTGATACGTGGAAGACAGGGAAAATAGCTCGAAGCGCAACTAGGAGTTGAACTTTGTACGCCACATTCCCTTTCTTTTCGAGAATCCGATAAGGTCCCACGTAACGAGGTGCAAGCTTTCGCTTGACTCCGAACCTTTGTACACCCTTCATCAGAGACACTTTGATATACACATGGTCACCAACTGAAAACTCAACCGGCTTCCTTCTCTTGTCGACATAACTTTTCTAACAAGCTTGAGCAGCTTCCAGATGTTGCTGGATGGTACGGACTTTCTGCTCTGCTTCGTTCATGAAATCGATGCCATAAAACCTTCGCTCTCCGGCTTCTACCCAATTCAACGGGGTTCGACACTTTCGACCGTACAGAGCTTCAAACGGAGCCATCTTGATACTCTCCTGATAACTATTGTTGTAGGAGAACTCAGCTAATGGCAACCACTTAACCCAAGAACCTTTTGAAGAGAGAGCACATGACCTCAACATGTCTTCTAGGATTTGGTTGACCCTTTCAGTTTGACCTGCCATTTGGGGATGATAAGCGGAGCTACGGACTAAATGAGTACCAATTTGCTCATGCAGACATTCCCAAAAACGAGCAGTGAACTGTGGTCCACGATCTGATATAATTGTTCGAGGCACACCATATTGACGAACAATGTGCTCGAAATACAATTCTGCATATTGATGTGGACGATAGTCAGTTCTGACTATAATAAATCGAGCAACCTTGGTCAAGCGATCTACAATCACCCAGACAGAGTCGTAACCCTTAACAGAAGTTGGAAGTCCACTGATGAAATCCATACTGACTTCTTCCCATTTCCAACCAGGAATTGACAAGGGTTGAAGCAAACCAGCTTTCATGTGAACAGCCTTCACACGACAACAATTGTCACAACGAGCGACAAAAGCAGCGATCTCCTTTTTCATCTTTGTCCACCAAAACAAAGGTTTCAGATCCTGATACATCTTGCTACTACCAGGATGGATAGACAATTTGGATGAATGAGCTTCAGACAAGATCTGATTTCGCAGCTCGCGGTCTTTTGGGACCACTAGTCGATTTTTGAACCAAAGAATTCCGTTCTCATTGACTCGGAAATGCTTGGTTTCTTCCTCTTTCATTTTTCTCTTTATGTGATGGATGCCTACATCTGTCTGCTACAATTCGATAACTCGATTGCGAAGAGTACTCTCCAAAGAAATCTGGTTGAGCACAAGCGGATGCATTAGATGTGACAACAACGGATCTTCCACTTGGATTGAGTGACAGTGCGCTTTCCGACTCAAGGCATCCGCCACCACGTTTGCCTTGCCCGGATGATAGTGCACTTGTAGATTATAATCTTTAATCAACTCAAGCCATCTTCGCTGCCGCATGTTCAGTTCAGGTTGAGTGAAGATATACTTGAGGCTCTTATGATCGGTGTAGATATTACATAGATTACCCAGCAGATAATGCCTCCAGATTTTCAAAGCATGAACAACTGCTGCCAATTCTAAATCATGAGTAGGGTAATTGATCTCATGCTTTCGAAGTTGGCGCGAGGCATACGCGATAACGCGACCTTCCTGCATCAACACACAGCCTAAACCAATGCCTGACGCGTCACAAAAGACATCGAAGGGCTTTTCGATATCAGGTTGAGCTAGGACAGGAGCTGAAGTCAGCAATGTCCTCAACTTGTGGAATGCCTCTTCACACTCAGGCGTCCACACAAACTTCTCATCCTTCTGAAGTAGGCGAGTCATAGGCTTGGATATCTTTGAGAATTCGGGAATGAATCGACGATAATATCCGGCCAGACCAAGAAAACTCCGAACCTCGTGTACCGAAGTTGGAACCTTCCAATCCAGCACTTCTTGCACCTTGGCTGGATCCACCGATATGCCTTCTTTAGATAAGACATGGCCCAAGAAAGGTACTTTCTTCAGCCAAAACTCGCATTTGCTAAACTTGGCATAAAGCTGATGTTCGCGCAAACGCGATAACACTACACGCAGATGCTCTGCATGCTCCTGTTCATTGCAGGAATATACCAAGATATCATCAATGAAGACCACCATAAACTTGTCCAATTCAGGCATGAACACTGAATTCATGAGATACATGAAGTGAGCAGGTGCATTTGTAAGACCGAAGGACATGACGAGATACTCATACAACCCATACCTCGTCGAGAAAGCTGTCTTAGGTACATCTTCAAGACGGATCTTGATTTGATGGTACCCAGATCGCAAATCAATCTTAGAGAATACCTTAGCTTTAGACAACTGATCAAACAAGATATCAATGCGAGGAAGAGGGTATTTGTTCTTGATGGTCACCACATTTAGGGGACGATAGTCCACACACATGCGTAAAGATTGATCCTTCTTCTTCACAAAGATAGCCGGACAACCCCAAGGGGAAGAACTAGGACGGATAAGACCCTTCTTCAACAACTCATTCAGTTGGGTCTTAAGCTCAGCTAATTCGTTGGGTGGCATTCTATAAGGCCTTCTAGAGATGGGAGCGGTACCTGAAATCAATTCAATTTTGAACTCCACATCCCGATCTGGAGGAAGCCCGGGTAAATCATCAGGAAAAACATCCGGGAACTCACACACCACCGGAATGTCCTGAATAGCCTTAGATGTAACTGCATTCACAGTGTTACGGATTTGAATATCCCGAGGGAGTTGCACTAGAAATGCCTCCTTGGTGTTTGGGTCTTTCAACATCACTACATGAGTGGTGGTATCGATAAGAACTCCATTGCCACTCATCCACTTCATCCCCAGAATTACATCTATGCCCACACCGGGTAGAACAACCAAATCAGCAAGTATCTGACGGTCTCCTATTTCCAGAGTTGCCCCCAAAACCACTTGATTGGTGGAAATATCATTTCCCGCAGCACTAATACAATAACTGCCCTTATCAAGTGTAATTGCCTTGATATTATGCTTAGACACAAATTCAGAACTCACAAAAGAATGCGATGCGCCTGAATCAAAAAGCACAAGTGCGTCATGTTGATTGACTAGAAACTTACCTGCCGTAACTACGTCACCAGCAGGGATTGCTTCTACAGTGGTGTAGTGAACACGCCCCTGACGGACGTTCCCCTGGTTGACCTTCTTTGGCGGGTAAGGACAGTTGCTCTGCCAATGCCCGGTCTGATTGCAGTTCCAGCACGGACGGTTGGCAGGTGGAGTCTTGGCATAGTTGGGACCCGTGTTGCCCCTAGGAAGAGCAATAGAGTACCCCTTGCGGAAACCCGTCTTCGCCTGATTCTTCTTCACCGGAGGACGGTACCGCTGGTTAGGCATTGGAGCGCGGAAGGGTGGCTTAGCTGCCACTGGAGCCTTGGACTGAGATGACCCTGTCCAGGCCTCAAAAGCCCTCTTGCGAGTCTTGGTCACAGTGTACACAGTGTTGTAGATCTCTTGAGTGAGAGCATCACTGACAAACTCATTGAAAGTTGCACACTTAGTGCGGCCCATAGTCTTCAGCAAATTGGGGCCCAAACCCCGCTTGAAACTAGCAATCTTTTTCGCCTCAGTGTTCACAAACTCAGGAGCATACCTAGACAAATGATTGAAAGCATGCAAATACTCCTTCATAGTCTTGTTGCCCTGAGTTAACTACATGAACTCAGTATGTTTCATCTCCATGACACCAGGAGGAATGAAATGCCCTTTAAAAGCCTCACGGGACAGATTCCAATCAAGTACAGTGTTGGCTAGAAGAGCTACCCGATACTGATTCCACCAGATGCCTGCCGGACCTTGCAGTTGGTGAGCTGCATACTCTGCCTTCAAACCTTCAGTCAACCGAAGCAAGCGGAACTTTTGTTCCACCGTGTTCAGCCATTCTTCAGCTTGAAGGGGTTCCTCAGCTTCTCTGAAAGGTGGGGGCTTTGTATCCATGAAATCCTTGAAGCTACTGTACTGGTTAGGAGCTGGCCCTTCATGTGCATTACGACCACCCTGATTCACCATCCGATTGATGGTCTCAGTGAGCATCCTCTGATTGTCCACCATCATTTGCATTAACTCAGCAGGATTGGGTGGTGGAGGAGGAGGAGGTGGATTCATATTTGCACGCTGTTCCGCACCTCGGGTGCCATGAGAGATCTGTAAAGACACAGTCAGTGAGTATTGATGATGACAAGATTGCCGCAGAAGAACTTATTTTTATGCCCGAAAGTATTCGAGAGAATAGCTTTATAGAAAAGGCACAATAATTCAATTCCACAAAACAACATCACCAATCCAACACATGACAGAGATATCCGCAATATGCACCACAACGGGGAACATCGTCATAACATAACAAACATGTTAAGATTGCACATTGGGTCCAAACAGTTATTACACCATCACAGTACATGCCATGAGTCAAGGTCAAAGTTCTGGATTACAACATGGTTACAAAAGCACCACGACTGACTGGCATACTACAAAAGATCCTCGCATAACACTACCCTCTACTCCCTACACTCCAGGCTCGTCGTCCGAGTCAGCGTCGAAGATCGCCTCTCCATCCTCGTCGCTAACCGGCTCAAGCTCCTCGTCCTCCACGTCCTCGTGCAAGGGTGGTGCAGCCGCTGCTGGTCCATCGACCTCCATACCATCATCATCGGCCACAATCACCTGAGGTCCCATCTCTGGATACACGGGTATAGGGCGAGGAATAGGGTGTAGCAAGTTGTTGAGACGGTGAATCTCCACAAGACCAGCCTCTATCTGATCCTGCAGATTGTTCTCCCGCTCAAGCGACTGAACTCGGTGCATCTCCCATGCTCGGTGCCTGTTCTCCGACACGCGGAGTGCAGTGTCCCTATCACGAGTGATCTGCACCAAGTGCTCCTGAACGGTCTCCCTCTCTCTAGCTAACTGACTCATCTGATCCTGCTTATGATCTCTCTCTCTAATGGCCTTCACCCACTGCTACCTACGGTACTCCGCAATGCCTTCCCAGTCATTGCGGTCCTTCTGAGCTTGCTCCAGGAGTCTAGCTTGCTTGCGAAACTTGCGAGCACGCTTTTCAGCCTTCCGTTGCATCTCCTGAGCCTGGCGAACAGCCACCATCACCTGTGCATAGGTGTCCTCTCGCTGACTGATCAGCTTGAGCACAGCCATCATAGCACTCATAGCAGGACTAGAACGCTCAGCTCTCTCTCCCCTGCCTCGAACCAAAGCACAACCATCAGCCTGTTTCCACTCCGCTGCTGCTGGGTCAGCACGGGGAATGGAGGCCGCTGGTCCTCCCATCAGCTCATCACCACACCTCTGACAGATATCGAGCAGGATAGTCTGGGCTGCAACCTGAGCTGCCTCCCAAGGAGTCTGCCCATCTGAGCTACAAGTCCAGCCTGTCCATGCAGGCTTGTCCCCATGTGGAGGGACAACTCCCTGCACAGCAAACCATTGTATCCCTCCTGTGCTCTCCAACTCCCACCAGGAATACTGAGGTGGCTCAGTATACCCGACAGTCTGTAACACTCTCCAGAGCAGGGTAGGAGTGCCAAACTCGCGCAAGAACATGTCACTGGGACGGAATGAAGCGGGTGCGTCCATCTGTGGAAAGAAATAGGAATACCGTGGGTAGAAGAGGATTAGTTCAAGCAACATTTATTTAATTAAAAGGGACGACATTGTAAGGGAAGGAGTAGACAGAATGTATGTATGAATGCGACATGATGCATGCACGAACCGTACGTCCTCACAAACTTAGAAAATTAATATTCTAACGGATATACGGTGGCATACATTCCTCTCTCGATACGATAACTATCGGTTTACACGTGCGCTGTTAAAGTACCTGCAGAAAACATTTCAGCCCAACAGTTCCCAATATATCACTCAAGAAAGCAGTAAACTAAGTGTACATTGTTTGGACATGCCCAACATGCACAAACAATGACACCACAGCTAACCAAGAATTTAAATGCTCCCCAATTAAGTTTCTTTCGTGGTGCCATGGTTTTGACATGTAACCACTCCAGAAAACCACCGCGAACACTCCCCTAGACCGCCGTTTGGACGATCATGCTCTCACAGCTCACACTTACCAGAGCGTAGGTGCGACGTTGCATAATTTAAATCTAGCGACATATGTGGCTAATTCACATATGAAGGCTACCTCCACCATTAAACCACAGGGTAGCATAGTGCGGTCATCACACATCCATACCTGAGTACTGCCGGTGATGCATAAATAAACCCCCCCAAGTCAGTACTTAAATAGCCACCTATAGTCCTTATGTGGGCAAGGAGGATTCGACCACTGGCATAACTTAATTATCGATTTACACCATTTTATTTAAAAATTCTTTTGTTTTTAAATACACAAACGCTGCATTTATAATGCTGAACTTGCTCCGATGCCAGCTGTCACAGAACCCACCAAATTATAAGAGTTCAAGTGTAGAAACGATCGACAAGCAATCAACTTTCCAAACTTGAGCCCATATAATCTCGGTAGTCAATTGAAATCACGAAGGACTTGAAACCAACTCGCAACAAACCAAGATCGTAATAGTTCAACATAAACACAGCGAATGTTACATAGTCATTCATTGCCGTCGAAGCGGCACCACATCGGAGTATTAAGTTATTACAACACTTGTTCGAAATAGCGGAAGCAAAATAATTACACACACTTGTTCCAAAGTTCAGTTCTCAAGTTTTTGTTATTGCCAGAGTCTACACCATCCTTCCAAAAGCATCAGATACGAGGTTGTTAGAGAACCGTGCCCAACGGTTAGTCCTCATCCCCAGCGGGATGGAGACAGGTCTTGCAGAAACCGTCATAGAAGATGCCATCTGCAACAGGTGGGAATAAACCCTGAGTACGAGAATGTACTCAGCTAGACATACCCGTCTAGTAAGACATAAAAGACACCAAGGATCATGCAAGGCTAATATAAAAGTAGAGCTGGTTGACTCGACATTTTGCCAAAAGCCTTTAATAAGACTAATTCATTTTAAGAGCATCATATTTATTTATCATCAGCCTACCACTAGATTAGCACCTGTACTACAACACATCACTTGATTATTACAAGCAATAATAACCATATCCAGTTCATCATATGTTCTTCTTGCTATCATCATTATCATGAACCAAGTTCATTAGTGAATGCTACGTTTGCCGCTGCTCTGTCAAGTTCTCACTGACCGGGAGAGACGGCGATTCGAATCGAATTCCTATCCAGCTGGAGGGTTATTCCTAGCACTCACCCAAGCATCCCTCGTCGGAGAGCCAACGGGTCACCTTTGGTACAACTCAGGAATCGCGGCTCCGATCAGCGCCGCACTCCCAGGGCTACCACTCTGCCAGGGAGGTCAGGAATTTTAACTCACCTGCCTTTGGGCTTACGCCAATGGTCCCCCGCACACCGCACTTCCTCCGGTAGTGCGCACTTTATACTTACCGGTCTTCCGGCCTGAGTCATACTACTCGGCTTCGCGGTCGGAACGAGTTATCCGGCCAACTAAGTGTCAGGCATGCGTTCAACATGACAAGAGGACGTACAACGATCGATCCTTAACTACCACAGACGGAGCTACTACAACCTTGCAAAACTCCGCCCGGCTTAAGTCAAATTAATCAGGTTCCATCCACGATAGCACATATATACCATCGTGATCCGACGTAACCCTATATCGCGCAGATGACAGGATATCACCTGACTTCTACCGATTAAAGCAAGGCTAAGCTGCTACCCGATCCTAACTCTATAACCAGGGTATGGTTTGTATCTGGACAAGGATGGAGTAACATGCAACAAAGGCTTCATCACAACTCCTATACCTAATGCAGCAATAGATATAACATATTAAGTAAACTTTCAAAAGTAAAGGGAGGCTTGGAATGCTCCGGGGCTTGCCTTTCACGAACGAAGCTGGCTCGTGATTCGGGCACTCAACTTCTTCTTCGGGCTCCTCGAGTCCGACTTGCTGGACCTCCACCTCTTGGCTGCCCTCCTGGCTTTCGGGGTTCACTTGCAGCTCGTAGGAGGCTGTCGCGTCCGATGCACCTATTGCATGCTCGAGGAATAAGGAGGTGTGCATCCAAAAGAATGAGTGCTTGACAACATAATGATCTCACTGGACACTCATTTACGGAGTAACACAGTTATGCAAGTTCACCCAAGGTAGTAAGTTAACTTAGTCCAAAACCTATCATGATACTAAAACAGCAAGCAACACAAAACAGGAGTAAATCAGTAAATAAATCATAAGTAATGATAGACAGATCCAACAAACATAAGTTAAGACATTCTGGAAAGCTTATGAAATTGTCTACAAATCCTCTTTAAACATCACAGCAAGATTCATAAATTAAACCAGTCATTTAAACAAAGTTCCAGGTTCTGTCCCAGAAAAACAGAGAGCACCTATTTCTGGAACCCAACTTGGAACAGCCATAACTTTTAAACTACTGGACCAAATGATCCCAAATTTAAACCACAGCTAGTTCAATAAGTCTACAACAACTTTGATTTAGACAAGCTTCCCAGAAAAGCAAGTTATCATTAAGCAAAAGTTAAATTACTCCCTTACTGTCCAGAACAGCTTTTAACCCACTAATTAATTATTTAATGACATGACCAAAACACAAACCATGCCAATCACATGGCTTATGAGCACAAGCATATCACAAGATTACCAGAACATCAGAGGATAACCCTCAAACATATACTTAACAAGGCATTCATTAATTAATCTTAGAAAAGTGCATAATTACAAGATACTAGCCAAAGTGCTCAGAAAAATCTACAAAAATTACAGAAACACAAGGATAGCATTAAAGCATCACCATAAAAATTTCAGGGCAATTGCATATACCAAATTAAAGATATACATTCAACATGTAACTAGGTGCTTATTTCATAAATTCAGAAACATGACTTATATGGTGTCAAACAACAGTTTTCAGATTATTTATATCTTAGGAATACCATAAACATGTTTACAACCAATGTAGAACACCATCATAAGCACCAATTATTTTATATGATTTAATCAAGGAAACAAGCCACATTTCAATCATAATTTACATATCCAAGCTGCAGTATTCCAAAAATCATGAAATATTTATCATAGCCTTCTAGTACCACACAGAGACTACCATAAAATTTTCGGAGCAAACTAAGCAGTAAAACAAGAGATATGAATTTATCCATGAATAACAAGATTAAATCATAATAAATATTTTTCCCAGAAAACATGGTTCATTTTATATTTGTATTAAAAACTAGCCATCTCAGGGAACACCACAAAATTGGTTTCACAATTTTTGGATTTCAGAAACAGGAGATATGATTTTTGCAAGAAAGCCAAAAATCAGGATTTTGAATAAAAGAAAAGGAGGGAAAGATGTGACACTGACAGTGGACCCCGGCTGTCAGATTCATCTCCCTCACGGCCGAGGCGACTCTCGCCGGCGATTTCTCCACGACGGCGAGGTCTCCGGCCAAACCAAGGGCACCAACGTGATCCCCAGACTCTAGCGACTCGATTGACCCCTAATTCCCCAAGGCGGAGCCACCGGAAGGGGCTCACCGTCGACGATGGTGGCTTGGCGGAGGTGCTCGGCATTACGCCGGTGCCCTCAGGCCGGTAGAGCGTGACCTAAGACCTTCTACAGCACCAGTGGACTATGGCGAAGCTTCCTAGGTACGTGGCTTGGCTTGAAACCTCGTGGAACACGCTGGCCACGAGAGCACCCATCTCCGGCGGAAACACGGCGGCGCTGCGCGTCGTGTCCGGCGACGGAGAGCTCGGTAGAGCGTCCACCAACTGGCGCAAACGCAAGCTAGGAAACTAAGCAACCTCTAGGACCTAACCAGAGACGACGAGAGGCTTCACAGGGCTCGGCATTGGGCTCGCCGGAAAAGATGGTCACGGTGACCCGATTTGGGGAAAGAAAGGAATGGCGGCTCACCGGTGGATTTCACGGCGAGGTGGTGGGTGGAGAATGGAGAGCGGTTCATGGCGAAGCTTTGGGTGAAGTTTGGTGAGCAATGGCACAGCAAGGAACGCGCGCGAGCTCGCCGGAGTACGCTCGCGACGGAGAGCTCTCGGCGGCCGCGTTTCTGGTGAGAGGGACGAGGCAGAGCGGAAGTGGACGCGTCCACTCTGCTCGGGGCGTCGCCGTGGACGTCATGCGCGCGCTGGGAGCTGACGAGCGGGGCCATCGCCGGCGTACAGACGACATCTGGCGGACAGGTGTCGATCGGGACATCCACGCCGGCGAGCTCAGCTCTGAATCGAAACGCGCGATCACCGACTGACAGAGCAACTTCGTCGACGATTAGCTCCCAAACCAGAGCGAGTTAGAACATGATGTAGTTGACAAAGTTGGAGTACTAGCTGTGATCTATAACTTTGTAAACTGGAGCAAAAGCTAGATCGGCCTGGATCAAGAGGTATGAAGTTTTCAAAACCGATCAAGCAAACTGGTTTCGTTCGAGGACTTAGAAAATTTTCTAAGTGTTGGAAACAGCCCCAAATCTGCCTTGTGGGTCACTTTTGAGCTATTTGTGTTCATTTTCATGAGATGGCCATAAAACAACTTTTGTTCCTTATAAAATTTGCTACAACTTTGATGTAGGAAGTTTTGACATGCAAATATTTTATGAAACACGTTTTAAAAGCCTAAGGAAAAGAGGTTTCTAGGGCCTATTTACACAAGTATGACTTAAAGGCATATTTTGGAGAAGTGATCAACATGAACATTGTTCCCAAGGTTAAGTTAAGCATAGATAAACTAATTACCAAGGCACAGAGCACAAACACAAGCATGGTTCACTCAAACATAAGCATAGGAAACCTATTTAAGCAATTTAAATCACAATTTTGCATAGAATGACATGGCTCAAGATAGATGATGATCATGCTATGCTTTGAGTGGATGATGATGCTCATGCTATGCACATGATCAATGCAACCATAACACTGGGGTGTTACAATATAAGAGACGCGGTATTCAACCGGGAAGTATTCCAGGTATCGTTATTTATATTTTTACCACTGGGAAGGGATTAACAATCATCACTATTGATTACAGAATAGAATATGAGATTGAGTATCTATCATTGCATATGTAATTGAGAACATTTATCTAACTCTTCATACAGGGATAAGTGTCACATAAAAGATATATGAATTAATGAATAGTGACAAAGATAATTAATCTTATGATAAGCACCTCAATTAGATACTCTAGAAAGTCATTACCATGGTATTAGAACGAACTATAAGAATATTCCCTAAGTTATTCTCAACTATATAGTCTAGCATATCATAGTTAGTGCAAGCATACTTAGCAATCATTGCGAGACAAGACTACGCCCATGCATAGTGATATTAGCAAGGTAAATGAGAAACATAGCAATCACTCCCCTATAATAATATTGCTCTGCCAGCCCAATACACGAGAGGAGGACTATATAAGAATCAATGAAGCTGTCACTATCACGAACTACCCCACGATCTGGCATATTGGGTACAATCGTAGATAAATACGGTATAAGCACCACGCCTACACAATATCTATCATTTACCCATGGATCCAATGGATAAACACTATACGATCCTAAGCATGTATATAGATCGAATCTAACTAAGCCAAGTACATAACTATGATAAACTAAGAACAATATAATCTTGAATATAAGCAAGTAGAGCAAAGTCATAAGCAATATATTGAAGTAGAACAAAGTCATATTCATAATATTGAAGAACAAAGATAATTAGAAAGCAATTAGAAGCACAATTAGAGAATTACCAAGAATCCTTCTGACAGATCTGGAAACCAATCGAAGATTGACTCCTTCTAGTTCTAATCCTATGTAGCTATGCTAATCTAGATATCTAATTGATGTGGTGTCTCTAATCTTGATCAGAGGCTTCTTCTCCCTTGAGGAACAATGAATTAGGGTTGAGAGGCTCCCTCCTCCAGAGGCCAGGGGGTCTGGTTTTATAGTCCCTTCAAGTGAATATGGGCCGTTGGATCAAACCGACATAGATTGTATGGTTTAGATTCATCCTTTAGGTCGGTGGAGATCTCCCACGAAGCAGAGTCCTGATTGGACTCTCAGAGGGGGCGGGCGCCCAGGGCAGGAGGGCGGGCGCCCTGCCTCTGGCCCCGTTTCGCCTCCGCTTCGGTCTCGTGGCTTCTGGAGTCTTCTAGATGTAAGATAATTGCGCGGCTTGTTAATATCTCTATGTAATCCCGACGCGTGGGCCTTTCTTCCGTATTTCCTGATAACCCCCTGCAGAAATAGACAAACACCAAAACTCGTGGAATTCTATCAGATAAAACCCTAAGTCTAGATGTTGATTTCTTTTGGATCCTTTTCTTTATTTATTTGATAATTAAATTTTATACTTAAGGACCGTCAACAAACTCCCCCAAGCTTACCTCTTGCTCGTCCGTGAGCAAGGATAGACTCAGCTATGGATCATAAGTTGTTGCAATATCTTTAAATTGACGGTACACATGCTTTTTAAATAAGATCTCATCTCTGAGTTAGAGTAAACTTTCAAGACTTAAAACTTACTTACTTTACCCTCACCATGGGACTTGTAACCGTCACTTCTGTCTTGAGTAGTTAAAAGATAGAACAGTCTAGTCAAGTGCCATGTCTCTTATTCTTGATCAGCTATAGCTCTGGTGTTTTTGCAGATTTTCAAATAAAACTCAGAGATTCCTTGTATGACTCTCTAAATCTCTTTTTTGTGGTATTTCTGGATCCTTACCAAGGCAGTGATGGTATATGCCTTCTCTCAAGATATGTGGTATTTGTGGTATAAAGCATAGTGACATTGTCTTCTCTCTCACCCTACTCTAATAAGGCTTTAATATCTGGAGCTCATAGGTGGGAGATAAAGTATACATACTTACAAGACATTTATTGTATAGTCAAACCATGGATCCAAAGAAACAAATCAATAAGCCAAATCAAGATGTGCATGTGTGGCGAATGAATGGTGTATGTGATGATGGTGATAACAATGGTGAAAACAATGGTGGTGGAAGTCTAATTCTACTTTTGCTCTTTGAGGGGATACATACCTTCCTTGCTTTTTGAAACTTTATGAGGAGAATGAGATGCTCTTCTTTTTCTTTTCTCTCAGGTGGGTATCTTGTACCCCTAATTCTTCTGTCGGACACTTGTCCATTTTTACCTCTCGTCTCACTTTTTTCTTTTCTTTCGAGGTTCCGAGCACTTGCTCCTTTTTACTTTCTCGTATTTTTCTTCTTTTTTTTAGAGCACTCATCTCTTGAAATAATATAGCAAGTGGTAGTAGCAAGATAACTTGAGCATTTATTTCACAAGGGAAAACAGAAATATTTTTGGCTATTCTCTCCCGGATTAGGAGTAGAATATTTTTGGGTGGTTCTGGAGATGGAAATGAATGGATATATGTGGATGGTACTTCCGGAGTAGAAGTAGCAAATATGAGTGAACGTGCAAGTGAAATCTTGATTTAACCACATGACAAGCTCCTAAGGGTCTACACAGCTTGACCACACTCAATGCTCATAAGCAGTAAATAGTAAATGTGTGGCTCAAAGTCTAACAAGCATGTATATATGGCTGTGGTAGGAATTTAAACTCTCATCATAGAGAAACTCATCATGCAACATTTTAAAGATTTTCAAAGATAAAATTCTCCAGAATTCTAGCTTCTCTAGAAACAGATAAACAGCAGCTCAACCTTCCCATATCGTATCCGTTAACAACTTAGATTTCAGATCAAGTTTTCATCCCACAAGTTTAGGTCTAGAGCAAGCTTTAAATTATAATAGTTATATCTAAACTTGAGAGAGAACTTAAAATATGCAAATTAGGCAGAGCAACTATTCATCATATCCATGCTTAAGTTTTATTTAGATACAGATTAGCATAGCCACTTTATTTATTTATTAAACACACTAAGCAAAAGACATATATATATATAAGCACAAAATCTTTATTTGGTTTTTCATAGTTTATGTATTTTAATATAGTATAAGTATAAACATTGAAAGATATAAATACTTAGCGGGATAATTGGGGGTGCTCTCCCCCAAGCTGAATTTTGATGTAATTTCCCTTGATGTAGCTAGCAGGCGGCAGAGGTGTATTTGAAAGTCAGCAGCATTCTGACAGCGATTAGAATGTCCTCTGTCTGCTAGTCTTCTTGATTCTTAAATTCTGTGGAGCTCAAATAGACAACAAAGCTTGTGGAACTGGTTAAGTGTTAGCATAAATATCTAGCCTTTATCATGTTGAGACTCCTTAATAATTATTACTCCCTGTTTTTATATTTTTATTTTATAAAGCAGAAAAGAAATTTTTATTTTTATGCCACCACAGTGAATGTACTTATGGGTTTTATGCCACTCGTATACTCACATGGGGCTTACTGTTTTTTAACATTTTTATTTCCTTTTTAGGATCGTAAGTAAACTAGTTGACATAATTGAAAGGGAAAGGATAACTACCAAGTTTACCTCTTGGCAAGGCGTTCGGTGTTTTTAAGTCCTCCGAACGGGACTCTCCATTTTCTCAATTGTCCTGAGGTTTGTTGGGTGGCGTAGTCGGTACTTCCGGCAGCGCCTCCTCTTCATGTATAGTTATCTTCATTTTCCACACCTGACTTGGTGCTTCGGTCTCCTCTGGATAATTCTGTTTAAACTCTATGTCTTCTGACCTTATCACTTCTCCTTCGTAGTCTGCCCATCCATCCTTGATGATCTGCCTCCTCTGGATGCGGTTGCGTCGTTTTCTTACCTGCTTAGATTCTTCAACGATATAGTTAGGGTCAGTAAAATAACGGCGTACCTTCTCTGAGGGGAAGTGCATATGGACTTCTCCGGTTCCAATGTAGATAATTGCTTTAACGGTGCTGAGGAACGGTCTTCCAAGGATGATGGGTGGATCATACTCGTCTTCTCCCATGTCAATAATTTGAAAGTCTGTGTAGACAAAGTGATCGTCTATTTTGGCTGGGACATCAGTTACTATTCCTTTAACTTCTCGAAATGTCTGATCTGCCATCTGAAGCTGAATGTATGTTGGTCTTAGTGGCATGGTTCCGAACAAGAGCCAATAGGTGACTGCGGCCATTATGTTGACGCCCGATCCGGTATCACAAGTTGTCTTGTAGAAGCTGTATCCATTTATGGAGCAGTAGATGCTTGGCATTCCTGGGTCATCCTTCTTGGTCAAAAATGGTGACTTAAGTTGGTGATCTTGGCCTCTATGAACTGCAGTGACCATCTTAGCTGACTCGGTCCACACTTGCTTGTTCTTGTTCCTCCTGTTGGTCCTCTTCCTTGATTCACGTCTGGATTGATCTGGAATTTGTGTAGTCTTGTTCTTGAAGAAAAATGTCTCCTTCCTCCCTTTGACGTAGAAACTGATTTTGGCAGCTCTAGCGTAGATGATAGCTCCCGTGGTGTTCAAGAATGGCCTCCCTAAGATGATTGGTGCCCTCTCATCATTTCCGATCTCTACCACTACGAAGTCTGCTGGGGTATACAAGGTACCAACACGGACACAAAGGTTCTTCAATATTCCTTTTGGAAAAGTTATTGTCTGATCTGCAAAATGCAAACACATGGTTGTCTCTAATAAAGGATATGTAAAGAATTTTTCATAGAGTACCCTGGGTATAATGTTGACGCTAGAGCCAAAGTCACAGACTGCTTCTAGGACATCCACCATGCCGATGGAGATCGGGATGATGGGGCGTCCTAGATCGCCTTTCTTGACCGGCAGAAGGTCAGTAGTGAATTCAGTGATGGGGTTACTCCAATTATTACCTGCATCAAACATGTCTACAAGATTTGCAGATTCTAATCCTTCCGATTGTGATGGTATACCGGGGTTAGTAGCAGGAACAGCAGCAGCTATTTGATTTAACTGAGATTCAATCATTTTATTAAAGCTAATTTGATTCTTGATGGCAGTAGAGAAATTATCCATTCTATTATTTATATTTTCTAGCATTTTATCATTAGATGCCAATTTCTTAGATAGATTATCCATTAGCTTTCCTTGATTAGACACTAACTCTCTCAAAGGTGGAAAATTATTATTAATGTTGTAAGAATTGTTACCTTGATAATTAACTGAGTAGTTAGGCCTCTGTTGATTCCAACCTTGATTTTGTTGAGGACGGTTGTAGTAGTTGTTGTTATTGTTGATGTAGTTCACATCCTCAAGTATCTCAGGGCAGTGGTTGCCTGAGTGTCCAGTATCTCCACACTCCTCACAAGTCATGTGAGAGTCGTAGATGTGCATAACTTCTTTCTTGTCTCCAGCTCTATCATCAAGCCTCTTCATGAGCAGGTCTAGCTTTGCAGACAACATGTCTACCTCCTTCAGCTGATGCATACCTCCACCTCTCTTGCGTGTCTGGGTCCTCTCTTCATTCCAGCTTTGGTTGGACGCCATCTTCTCCACAAGAGCTGTGGCTTGTGGTATAGTAAGTGATAAGAATGCTCCTCCAGCTGCAGAATCCATGGTTTCTGGGGCACTGTTGCCGAGCCCATGATAAAATGTCTGCATCAATAGCCAACTCTCCATTTCATGATAGGGACATTCTAGGATGTAGTCTTGAAAGCGCTCCCATGCTTCTGGAACAGATTCATCATTTTGTTGCTGAAAACTTGTCATCTTCCCACGGAGAGCATTGGTCTTGCCCATGGGAAAGAACTTAGCCAGGAAGTTTGTTGAGCAGAGTGCCCACGTAGTATTCTTCTCCTTTGTAGCGTAGAACCACTGCTTCGCTCTTCCTAACAGTGAGAATGGGAAGAGGCGAAGTAGTATAGCATCTTTGGAAACTCCTGATATGGTGAATGTGTTGCAAATCTCCAGGAAGTGTTGTAAATGAGCACTAGCATCTTCGTGTGCCTTCCCACAGAACTGGTTGGATTGCACCATGTTGATAAGTCCAGGCTTGAGCTCAAAGTTGCCGTCGATCTCTGCAGCAGGTCTAGTGCGGATGTTGTCCGTAGTGGGAGCTGAGAACTCGCGGATTGATTTGTTCGCCATGGCTTCGAACTCTGAAGACAAGTTCCGGTGATCTTCTTGATTGAATGAAGCTTCTTGCTGAAGTGTTGATGATCTCTTCTTGAGCTTGGCTCTCGTCTTCTTGAATAATGCTTCGGGATTGTCAATAAAATTTCCTGGAAGATGTCTTCTATTCATACATTCCCCTGCATAAGATAAAATAGAAAAATATCGGGGTAAAACTGTATGAGAGAATAGATAAGCTCAATCATATTAGTGATGCGAATGATAACTCAAAATCTTTTATTCCATTCCTGATTAGTAATCAACCTTCCCCGGCAACGGCGCCAAAAATGCTTGTTGGGTATTCATAACATCATTACCAAAAGTAGACTAAGTTCTTTAAATCTAGTAACGGTGCCAAAAATGCCAAACCTATCCCTCACACCACTTAAGCCAAGTTGTCATCCCCAACATGATATAAGAGATGCGGTATTGAAATATGCAATTGCTCTTCTAAATAAATAATGAATGGGATCTGCAAGCGCACAAATTAATACCGATGCAGCATTTTAACCGGAAAGTATTCCAGGTATCGTTATTTATATTTTTACCACTGGGAAGGGATTAACAATCATCACTATTGATTACAGAATAGAATATGAGATTGAGTATCTATCATTGCATATGTAATTGAGAACATTTATCTAACTCTTCATACAGGGATAAGTGTCACATAAAAGATATATGAATTAATGAATAGTGACAAAGATAATTAATCTGATCATAACTTAGCCACATAATAAATATGATAAGCACCTCAATTAGATACTCTAGAAAGTCATTAGCATGGTATTAGAACGAAATATAACAATATTCCCTAAGTTATTCTCAACTATATAGTCTAGCATATCATAGTTAGTGCAACCATACTTAGCAATCATTGCGAGACAAGACTACGCCCATGCATAGTGATATTAGCAAGGTAAATGAGAAACATAGCAATCACTCCCCTGTAATAATATTGCTCTGCCAGCCCAATACACGAGAGGGGGACTATATAAGAATCAATGAAGCTGTCACTATCACGAACTACCCCACGATCTGGCATATTGGGTACAATCGCAGATAAATGCGGTATAAGCACCACGCCTACACAATATCTATCATTTACCCATGGATCCAATGGATAAACGCTATACGATCCTAAGGATGTATATAGATCGAATCTAACTAAGCCAAGTACATAACTATGATAAACTAAGAACAATATAATCTTGAATATAAGCAACTAGAGCAAAGTCATAAGCAATATATTGAAGTAGAACAAAGTCATATTCATAATATTGAAGAACAAAGATAATTAGAAAGCAATTAGAAGCACAATTAGAGAATTACCAAGAATCCTCCTGACAGATCCGGAAACCAATCGAAGATTGACTCCTTCTAGTTCTAATCCTATGTAGCTATGCTAATCTAGATATCTAATTGATGTGGTGGCTCTAATCTTGGTCAGAGGCTTCTTCTCCCTTGAGGAACAATGAATTAGGGTTGAGAGGCTCCCTCCTCCAGGGGCCAGGGGGTCTGGTTTTATAGTCCCTTCAAGTGAATATGGGCCGTTGGATCAAACCGACATAGATTGTATGGTTTAGATTCATCCTTTTGGTCGGTGGAGATCTCCCACGAAGCAGAGTCCTGATTGGACTCTCAGAGGGGGCGGGCACCTAGGGCAGGAGGGCGGGCGCCCTGCCTCTGGCCCCGTTTCGCCTCCGCTTCGGTCTCGTGGCTTCTGGAGTCTTCTAGATGTAAGATAATTGCGCGGCTTGTTAATATCTCTATGTAATCCCGACGTGTGGGCCTTTCTTCCGTATTTCCTGATAACCCCCTGCAGAAATAGACAAACACCAAAACTCGTGGAATTCTATCAGATAAAGCCCTAAGTCTAGATGTTGATTTCTTTTGGATCCTTTTCTTTATTTATTTGATATTTAAATTTGATACTTAAGGACCGTCAACAACTACTACCGTGGGTATCCCCCAAGGTAGACTGCCGACCAGCTTTCGTCGACAAAGAAGATCGGATGAATGGCAAGCACAAGGTATGCCCAACCAATCATCATTGAATTAAATTCATCCAATCTTGAATTCTACAAAATTCAAGCTTGGGGGAGTACTTTACATAAAAACATCCCTTCCCATGTTGCTATGTTGGTTGTCCCTACCTTTGAGACATGCTTGATTTGTTAGATACTAGTCACACTACTTCATCTCCACTCGAGTAGATCTCTATAAAAGTCATCATGCTACCTTTGTTTATCCTAGTAAGTGTTGGTTTGGAAGTACTGGACATACTTCCATTGGCATTTAAATTAAGCGTGGTGCTTAGGTTAAATAGCCTTCCTTAATCTGATTAGACATGGAGTCTAGTTTGGTTACTGAACTAAAAAAACTGCTTGAGTAGGCATTGGTATATTTTGTCGGACTAACCCCTGCAGAAAAACATTCAATATCAATTTGGGAAGTCCTGAGATACAAAATCACATTGGAGATAAAGGAGACACATGAAGTTCAAAGATTTGCACAAGGAAGGACATAGCTCATTCATCATAGAGAGATGATCCATGGAAGGAGACAAAGTACATAAACAAGATACACACCCATTACAAATGGGAAGCTTCCACAAGGTGAGATGGTACCATCACTCTTCAATTACGGTAACATCTTAAGGTACTTGACTATCGCTTTTATAAGCTTCTCCTTGGTTCTGGCGTTCACATAAAGAGACAAACATGTATGATTTATAACTCCAAATTAACCAACCCAATTAATTCAGCATGTTTAGTCCTTTAATCTTTGTTTATAGTATTCCCTTCGTGATCCCACACTCCTAATCATATAAGCTAAAATGTTGCACATTCAATCTTTGGAAGATATAAGCAAAACATAAATATAGATAGATTATCTTTCCATTAGGTCAAGCAATCTGATCTGACAAATGTTTTAAATGCTACACTCATGATCTTATTATCCATCAACTTTGTCTTGCTCACTATGTTTAAGGTTAGAGAGAACAAATACACTTTTGGTTCTGTTTGTGTTTTTCATGAACAGGGCCCATGCACTTGATCTCTGCCTTGTCTCTATGAGCAGGTACACTTCGAGCAAAACCTGAAGGAGTTTTACAACTCCTAGACTCCACCAAGTGAAGGGCTTGGATCTACGAGCACAAACACACTAGAGATACTAGACACTCAGGCAATCACTGCCATGAGATGCTTGAGGACATAAACTACATCAACAACAATAATAACAACTACTACTACAACCGCCCTCAACAAAATCAAGGTTGGAATCAACAGAGGCCTAACTACTCAGAGAGGCGATCCAGGACGCCCCGTCATCCCGATCTCCATCGGCATGGTGGACTTCCCAGAAGCACTCTGTGACTTTGGCTCCAGCGTCAACATTATGCCCATGGTTGCAGATCGGACACTAAAGTTTCCCAAATGGAATATTGAAGAACCTCTACGTCCGAGTTGGTACCTTGTACGCCCCAGCGCTGCCAAGATTAGTCTCTACATCAAGGGGAGGAAGGACGTTTTCCTTCAAGAACAAGACTACACAAATCTCAGAGCAATCCCGACATGAACCAAGGAAGAGGACCAACAGGAGGAACATGAACAAGAAAATGTGGACCGAGTCAGCTAAGATGGTCACTGCAGTTCAAGGAGGTCAAGATCGTCAACTTAAGTCACCGTTTCTGACCAAAAAGGATGACCCAGCTCCAGATGGCAGATCCGACATTCCGAATGGTTGAAGGTTATTGACATGGGAGAAGACGAGTATGATCCACCCATCATCCTTGAGAGACCGTTCCTCAGCACCGTTAAAGCAATCATCTACATTGGAACCGGAGAAGTCCAAATGCACTTCCCCTCTGAGAAGGTACGCCGCTATTTTACTGACCCTAACTATATAGTTGAAGACTCTAAGCAGTTCAGGACATCATCAAGGACGGATGGGCAGACTACGAAGGAGAAGTGGTAAGGTCTGAAGACATACAACTTGAACAGAACTGTCCTGAGGAGATAGTAACACCGAGTTAAGTGTGGAGAGAGAAGATAGTTATACACGAAGAAGAGGTGCCACCTGAACCACCGACTACGCCATCCAGCAAATCCCAGGACGACTGAGAAAATAGAGAATTCCGTTCGGAGGACTTAAAAATACCGAACGCCTTGCCAAGAGGTAAACTTGGTAGTTATCCTTTTCCTTTCAATTATTTAAAAAAGTTTGCTTAGTTAATCAGGTTCATATCATCTCAAAAAGAAAATAAAAATGTTAAAAATAGTAAGCCCCATGTGAGTATGCTCATGGCATAAAAGCCATAAGTACATTCACTGTGGTGGCGTAAAAACAAAATAAATATATTCCTGTCCTATAAAAATAAAAATACAAAAATAAATTTATTATCCTACTAAAGAGAGTAACATTTATTGAGGAGGCTCAATATGATAAAGGCTAAGAGATTTTATGCTAACACTTAACTAGTTTCACAAAGCTTTGTTGTCTATTTGAGCTCCACATAATTCAAGGATCAAAGAAGACTAGCAGACGGAGGACATTCTAATCACTGTCAGGGTGCTGCCGACATTCAAATACACCTCCACCACCTGCTAGCTACATCAGAAGAAATTACGTCAAAATCCAGCTTGGGGGAGAGCACCCCTATTTATCCAGCTAAGTGTTTCTACTCGCGTTTATACTTTACTTAAATAATAAAAAGATGCATAATCATGAAAACCCAAATAAAAATTTGTGCTTATATCTTTGCTTAGTTTGCTAAATAAATAAATAAAGTGTCTAGGCTAAACTGAACTTCAATGATAAACTATTACATGGATATGATAAATAGTTGCTCTGCCATGTACCTAGTTTTCAAGTTTGAGCTCTCTCTCAAGTTTAGCCATAACTGGAATAATTTAAACCTACTCTAAACCTGAACTTGTGGGAAGAGTACTTGATCTAAAGTCTAAGTCGTTAACGGATATGATATGGGAAGGTTGAGCAGCTGTTTATATGTTCCTAGAGACGCTAGAATTCTAGAGAATTTTATCTTTAAAAATCTTTAAAATAACACATGATGAGTTCCTATATGATGAGAGTTTAAATTCCTACCACAGCCAAACATACATGCATATTAGACTTTGAGCCACATATTTACTTTTACTGCTTATGAGCATTGAGTGTGGTCAAGCTGTGTAGACACTTAGGAGCTTGTCATGCGGTTAAAATCAAGACCCACTTGCACGTTCACTCACACATGCTTCTTCTACTTCGGAAGTACGCATCCACATATATCCACTCATTTCCATCTCTAGATTCACCCAAAATTATTCTACTCCTAATCCGGGAGAGAATAGCCAAAAAACATTTCCCTATTTCTGTTTTTCCCTGTGAAATAAATGCTCGAGTTATCTTGGTTACTACCACTTGCTATATTATTTCAGGAGATGAGTGCTCCAAAAAAAAGAAGAGAGAAAAAATACGAGGAAATAAAAAGGGGCAAGTTCCCGGAACCTCAAAAGAAAAGAAAAAGTGAGACGAGAGGTAAAAATGGACAAGTGTCTGACAGTATAATTAGGGGTACAAGATACCCACCTGAGAGAAAAGAAAAAGAAAATATAGAGCATGTCATTCTCCTCATAAAGTTTCAAAGAGCAAGAAAGGTATGTATCCCCTCAAGAGAGCAAAAAGTAGAATTAGACTTTCACCATTGTTATCACCATCATGACCATACAACATTCACTCGCCACACATGCACATCTTGATTTGATTTATTGACTTGTTCTTCTGGATCCATGGTTTGACTAGGCAATAAATGTCTTGTAAGTATGTATTATCTATCTCCCACCTATGAGCTCCACATATCAAAACCTTATTAGAGTAGGGTGAGAGAGAAGGCAATATCACTATGCCTCATACCAAAAATACCACATACTTTGAGAGAAGGCATATACCATTACTGCCTTGGAAAAGATCCAAAAATACCACAAAAAGAGAGATTTGAGAGAGTCATACAAGGAATCTCTGAGTTTTATTTGAAAACCTGCAAAAACTCCAGAGCTATAGCTGATCAAAGAACAAGAGATATGGTGCATGACTAGACTGTTCTATCTTTTAACTGCTCAAGACACAAGTGACGGTTACAAGCCCCATGATGAAAGGTAAAATGAGTAAGTTTTAAATCTTAACAGTTTACTCTAACTCAAGAGATGAGATCTTGCTTGAATGCATGTGTAACAGAACCATCCAATTTATAAGAATTCAAGTGAATTAGCAACCACGGAGGCAGTCAAGCCAATGGACTTGAACCCATATAAACCCGGTAGTCCAACGAAATCTCAAAAGACCTCGATTCAACCAACATACAACCAAGATCGTACATGATCAAGCATCACCATCACAGATTACATACATTCATCACAGAACATAGTTTTACATCACATCAGAGTTTCAAAGTGGTTATTACAAACCAGAGTAGTAGCGGAAACAAAGTAGTTTTAAAACAACACCAGCTCAGTTTATATTACATGCCAGTTCCATGTCAACCCAACAAAAGCACAACTGAAGATAAAGAAGGTGATCATGCCCATGATCTATTCATCGTCCGCAGCCGGATGATGGCAGTTAGCGCAGTAGCCGTGATACACGACATCATCTGCAACAGGGGTAAATAAAACTCTGAGTACGAGAATGTACTCAGCTAGACTTACCCGTCTTAAACCAAAAATAAAGTGACACCAAGAAGTATGCAAGGCTGATCTTTGTGGACTAGTTGACTCACCTTTTTGCATAAAAAGCCTTTGTGGTAAGTGACTCATTTACCATATTTCAGCAGCAGGTTAATTGCTTAACAACTATCCACTAGATTAGCACCTAATCTAAGCATACACTTGAGTATTTAAGCATCACAATAATAACCATATCCAGATTTTCACATAGCTATCATCATTCCCATCATAACCATTAAGTTTCTTTAGTGAATTCTACGTTGCCGCTGCCCAAGTCAAGTTCTCACTATCCGGGAGAGACGGCGATTCGAATCGATTCCTATCCAGCTGGAGGAGTATTCCTAACACTCACCCAAACATACTTCATGAGGGCAGCTCGGATCACCTTTAGCAGAACTCCGGACCAATTCGTGGGTTCGTACGGCGCCGCACCCCAGGGACCGCCAATCTGCCAGGGTCAGGACTCTAACCTGACACCTCGGTCTTACGCCATTGACTCCCCGCACATCCTTACTACCAACCGGGGTGCGCACTTTAACCAGATCGGGGTATCCGGCCGGAGTTGCACTCGTAGGCTTCGCGGTCGGAACGACTTATCCGGCCAACTAAGCGATAGGCATGCGTTCAACATGACACGGGGACGTACAGCGATTCGGTCCTTAAACAACACAGACGGAGATAGATTCACACCCAAGAACTCCATGCCTTGTTGCTGCACTATCGCCTTCCCGCCCGGCCTCAAGTTCATTATTAGCACATGGTTATTTTCACGATAGCAAATATAGCCAACCGTGATCATCATCCACCTAACTCTCGCAGGTGACAGGAAATCACCCGGCTTCTACCGAGCTAAGCATGGCTAAGCATTAATTCGATCCTGGACCTACTTAGGTGAGGTATGAGGTGGACAAGGTAGTCATTATGCAGCAAGGGTGTCATATCAACGCCTAACACTTAATGCAACAATATATAACCATAGTCAATTGATAACCGGAAATGATAATAAAATAGTAGGAGGCCTATAATGCTCCGGGGCTTGCCTTCGACGTAAGTAGAGAGACGGTGATCAGGGCACTCCGGCAAGTCCTCCTCCTCTTCAACTCCTTGAGGTAGCTCCCCTTGCTGTCCTTCCGACTCTGGCAGCTCGAACTCCAACACGGTCACGCCCTTGGGTACACTTATGTATGCATGACCAGGACATAAATATAGGGAATGCATATATGATGCATGATGTCATGATGAAGGGCCTAAGAAGCATAAACATGGTATAATCATGAGCATAACTCTTAAGATTAGGGGAAACATGTAATAACAAGTAAGTGCATATTTCTTCTCTAGTAGAGAGGCTAACTAGACAAGTCAACAATCCTAGCTACTCCTACTCAGTCACTGGTTTCATGGACAGACCAACTTGCTGCAAGTTTCAGTTATAACTTAAGCATAATTTGGCCAAACTAAGCAAGTAGATACTTTTTGGAAAGCTTAGTAAATTGCCTACAATTCACTTTTAGACATCCCAGACAGATTCCCAACCGAAATATGCTAAAACATACAAAGTTGGCTGGCTGCTCTGGAAAATCCAGAGAGCAAGCACTTTGCAGTAGCTACTTGTAATATTCATAACTTGTAAACTACTCAACCAAATGTCATGAAATTTGGACACGAAGTAGATAAGCAAGTTAGCTACAAGTTTGTTGTAGATAAGTTTCCCAGAAACTATCATTTTTAATTAGTTCTTAAGCATTTGCTATCAGCTACACAGAATTGCTCTAGGAAAGGCATAAATAGCAAAAATAATATTTTGCACATAACAAGAATGTATCAAAGGGTCAATCCAATTACACCAATAGGTAGAACATGTCCAAGAAACACTAGAAAACATCATGGCAAGGTCTAAACTCATTTCTATCATCACTTTTTCATTTACTTAACTATTAAGGTGATTTAATAAACATACATCCCAAGTGCTCGAAAAATTCTAAGAAAATTATAGCATGCTACTTATGCTAACACAAGTTTATTGTAAAATTTTCATGGCACTTGCACATACAGTTTGTGAGACACAAAAATAACAAGCTAACAAAGGCACGCAAGGCATAAATGTGAAATCCTATCAAGAAGTGTCAAACAACAGATTTCAGATTTTTTCTAGCTTTGTCTACACATGTGTACAACACTCAGCAAGTTTCACCATAAAAGGAGCTATAACTTATTTATTAAAAATACCACAAGAAACTCCTATTTAAGCAAGAATTATTTTTAACTTCACAATCAGGCTTCTAAAAATCATAATAAATTTATCAGAGCCTATTCATAACCTTAGCAACAACACCCTAAATTTGCATGGCCAACAGATCAACAGATCTCAAGATATAATTACCTCCTAATAATCAAAAATTAATTTATATATATTTATTTCTGTGAAAACATGGCATGTTTCATATTTGTATTAAACACTAGACTCATACTGGAACCTAGCAAAATTGGAACCATGTCATTTGGATCTATCAAACTCGAGATATGAATTTTTCAAAATCAACACAGGATCTGCAAAACAGTGAACCAGAGGTGTGAGAGGGAGAGGCTGACACCCGGGACCCACGCGTCAGAGAGACAGAGACAGGGGAGATGCTCGTCGCCGGCAAAGCTCAACGACGATGAGGTCTCGGCCGGATCCAACGGCATCCACGTGTTCCTCTCATCAAGGCGACTCTGTTGACCTACTTTACCCGCGCTCTACTGGACCCTAGGGTGCTCGCCGTCGGGAATGGCGAAGCGGCGGCGCTGCGCGGCGTTACGCCGGCGGATCCAGGCAATGGCGACGCGGTAGAGCTTCACGCCAAGCATCAGTGAGCCAAGGGGAAGCGATAGAAACAAGAATGAAGGAAAATGGTGGAGCAGAGAGGCCTGGCCACGTTGCCGGTGAGCTCGGGCGGAACTCCGGCGAGGGAGAACGGCTCGGAGCTCGGCAATGCCACCTCACCTGTGCTTGTCAGTGGCCAAGGAGGTGACGCCGAGGTAGAGGAAGCCTTCGCGGAGCTTTTGGCAGGCTGGCTTGGCCGGAGGCGCGGTGGAACGGCCGGAGAAGCTCGCCGAAACGCGGCGGAGCTCACCGAGGCAACGGCGGAGCGAAATGGGAGGCGCTGAGCGAGTGGAGGTCGCGTCTAAGGCATCCACTCGGTGTGTGGCGACTTGTGGACGCAGTGGGAGCTGACAGAGGGGCCGTTGACGGCGTACGGCCGACAGGTGGCCGGACACGCGGCGGCGGGTGAGCTGAATCCCAAAGTTCGTCGACATTTAACTCTCAGCTCACTAGGTGGTTTTAGCTGGGATTTAATCCTCTGGATAGAGCTACATGAGTTGTACAAATTTTATTGCACGAGCTCAGTCTAAATCGGCCTGGATTTCAAACTACAAGACTCCCAACAACCCTACCTCGATACTGTGTCATCCAAGACTTAGCCCTGAATTTTGGCTTGTGAGTGAATTTTGGATGTGTTCTAAGCTTTTTCATAAAAAGTCACCAACATAACTTTTGTAGGTTATGAAATTCTCTACAACTTTGCTTCAGGTATCACAGACATGCAAGGTCTCTAACATTACTTTCATAAAACACCTTTGGAAGAAGGTCTAGGGGGACAATTAGGTTAATCTAGAGTTAACCATGACTTAGAGACATTTTTGGACAAAACTTTCAACATGAACTTTGTTCAAAATGATGCCCTAAACATGATTAAAGTATTTTGGCAAAGATTGCACACTTACATGCATTTGTCACCCACTAAAGTCACCCAAATCAAGTCTTATAGCAATTTAAGCACATAGTATATGAAGCAAATGGCATGTGATCATGGTATGATGCTTATGAGTGATCATGATGATGCTTATGTGGATGCAATGCTCATGGTTAGCATGCAAGCTAACACTAGGAGTGTTACAGCATGTGTACTTTTAAGGCATGAAACCACTGCAGAAACTCTTAAGTCCATCCTTGCTCAGGGACGAGCAAGAGGTAAGCTTGGGGGAGTTGTTGACGGTCCTTAAGTACCAAATATAATCATCAAATAAATAAATAAAAGGATCCAAATAAAACCAACACCCAGACTTAGGGTTTTAACTGACAGAATTCCACGAGTTTTGGTGTTTGTCTATTTCTGTAGGGGGTTATCAGGAAATATAGAAGACTCCAGAAGGCACGGGAACGAATGGGAAGGTGATCGGGCCCAGGGGCAGGGCGCCCGCCTAGGTGTTGTGCCCAATCACGTTCAATCTTGCAGATTATGCTCCACCGACCTAAAGGATCAAGGATAACCGTTCAATCAATGTCGGTTTGATCCGACGGCCTAAATTCACTTGAGGGGACTATATAAGCAGACCCCCTGGCCCCTAGAGGAGAACAAGTTCATCATAGAGTTGATAGGTGCCCTCGATGGATAACCTTTCCTCTAAATAGACTTAGGGCTTAGCATCCAATGTGAGAGTAGACTAGATCTACTAGATTGAGAGAGATAGAGTGGAGGTGTAGATCGGAGGAAGCCCGGCCTGTCGGTGTCTACTCCGAGGTTGTACCTACGGGATCAAGTTCTCCTAACCCGAGGCCTGCTCCTAGGATTCTTTAGTAATTCGACTTCTAAATTCTAGTAAGTTCTTGTTTTATTGTTCTTTGGTTTATGAGTTTACTTTAATCTCTTCCGGTTGAGTTTAGAGTAATCATTGCTAGTGTAAACGTGGTGTTTCCTCTAGGGTACTCATAGATATCCCCTTACTAGCTGGACCATGGTAGTAGCGAGGAACGTGACATTTCCGAGTTACCTTTGCATCCCACATCTCGTTAGCAGGACGGGTAGGGTTTATAGGTACGGGTCGAACATCCTCCGTGGTGTCTAGATTCCGTGAGCCTCCCCAATAGAACAGTAGATCATCCTTACCAAGGTTAGAACGAGACTACGGTTGTAGTCTTCTCTATACATCGCTCACATCAAATCACATTCTTTGTAGCCTAAAGGGTAGTAGCAATAGATTTGGTTAGTCAGATGCACGCTTTCTGCCAGTGGTAAAAATATAAATACGATACTCTGGATAACATCCCGGGTGAAGTGCTCACCGATATCCGTGCGCTTGCGGTTCAATTCCTGATTGCGTTACCAAATATCAACAAGCATCTCTGGCGCCGTTGCCGGGGAGAAAGAAGGTTTGCTGAGATAACCTTGAGTCTTACTACTAGCTTGTAGTAGATCATCTTTACCAAGGTTAGAACGAGAGTGCGGGTTTAGTCTTCTATATACATCACTCACATCAAGTCATAGTGGTTGTAGCCTAAAGGTTAGTAGTAATAGACCGGGTTAGTCAGATGCACGTTTTCTCCTAATGGTAAAAAAATAAATACGATACTCTGGATAACATCCCGGGTGAAGTGCTCACCGATATCCGTGCGCTTGCGGATCAATTCCTGATTGTGTTACCAAATATCAACAAGCATCTCTGGCACCGTTGCCGGGGAGAAAGACTGTTTGCTGAGATAACCTTGAGTCTTACTACTAGCTTGTATTCATACTTTTATCTTTTCTTATCTTTTTATATTCTTTATTTTCTTTACTCTTACCTTATGGAAAACAAAGATTCTAAATCGATCTATCAATTTGCAACACCTTCGGAAACTGACCTTTTACCATGGGAGTCATCACAGCCTATCCAAACATCCCAGTATAGGTTAAGTTCCAGGTTGATTGCCATGATTCAAAACCTATCCTTTTCAGGTAAGGAAGACGAAAACCCTTAACTTCATATTAGAGATTTTGAGCAAACATGTGATTGTCTTCGCATTGAAGGCATTTCTGATAAGACTTTACGTTGGAAGCTTTTTCCTTTTTCTTTAAGGGGAGAAGCTAGACAATGGTATAGTCAGAAGGTAAGTCAACAACGAGGTGAATGGGGAGTTTTACGAGCCAACTTTTGTCTAGATTTTTATTCCTCGACCGTATCGGCGACCTTAGAATCGAAGTCCTATCTTTTAAACAAAAAGATAATGAAACTATGGGAAAATCCTAGAAACGTTTTTCTGATCTTTTAGAATCTGGTCCAAACCTTACTCTGGAAGACCCTGTTCTTTTATTTCACTTTTTTTGAGGTCTTCAGAAAGATCATAAACAAATGCTACATACAATGTCTAGAGGTTCTTTCTTTCGCATCCCTACTGATGACGCTAGAGCAATCCTAGATAGAATCCTAGAAGCTGAGATGGATAATACCCTTCATGATGAAACCCACGAAGCCCAAGTAGACACTGCCAAATTCTCCATCTACTTTAGCTATCCCAAGTTCTGAGCCACAAAAGGAAGAAATTCCACCACCTGATTTCATGCTGGATATATAATCTGATCTTTTTGCCGATTTTGGAAACATTTCAAACTACCATTCTATAGACAAACCCCAAAACAGCCATTTTAGCATTTGTTTGCCAACTGAACATCAATTTAGAGAGCTTATCATAGTCATGAGTAGCGAATGGTTGGAGGAATCAGAGCTTTCCTCTAATGTGATCCGTTTGGACACACCTCCTATAACTATACGCTGTGCTTATGATTCTAATCAATTTGATGCTTTCTATAATCCTGTTTTGGGGATCAACATCATGTCTGAATCTTTTGCACTTAAATTATTTAAAAATTTGGTCTTAACCCCCACAACAAAGGTCATAAAGGAATCTTCGGGACAATTAGTTCCCAGTCTTGGAATTATTAATGTCCTACCTCTTATGGTAGAAGGCTCCATGGTTCATTTGAACTTCTATATCTTTGATACATGGGACTTTGACCTGTTGATAGGACAACCTTTTAGAAGACTCCTTTATGAAGGTCATACTGGAAAGCTACACATTTCTTTTGGAAAAACTTTTCAATTTCCAATAATGATTTCTCACTCCTTAAATAATAAGACCGAGTCGTATCTTTTGCCTGATCCTATGGAGGAGGTAAAGGCTGCATCTCTAGAGCTTTTAGATGAACAAGACTTAGAAGAAGAAGCTCCTTTCTTCATAGAAGAAGAAGCTGAACCTTCTGAACCTGAACCCTTAAACGAGTTTGTAGAAACACCTAGACCTCCCATAGAGCTTAAAACTTTCCCACCCGGTCTTATCTATGCTTTTCTAAACAATAATCCAGAGTTTCCTGTGATCATTAGTGATAAACTCACTCAGGAGCAAACTTTGCGATTGATGACCATTCTTGAGAAACATCACTCAGTTTTTGGCTACTCACTTGAAGATCTTACTGGAATCAGTCCTATGATTTGTACCCATCGTATTCCGACAGATCCTTATGTTTCACCTTCTTGAGAGCCCCAACGTAGACTTAACAACGCGATGAGAGAGGTAGTTAAAAAGGAAGTTATAAAGTTGCTGCATGCAGGAATCATATATCCTGTGCCGCACGGTGAGTGGGTGAGCCCAGTTCAAGTTGTGCCTAAAAAGGGAGGCATGACTATCGTTACGAATGAAAAGAACGAGCTAATTCCGCAACGCACCGTCACAGGGTGGCAGATGTGCATAGACTATAGGAAACTGAACAAAGCCACGAAAAAGGATCATTTTCCTTTGTCTTTCATAGATGAGATGCTAGAGCGATTAGCGAACCATTCGTTCTTCTGTTTCATAGATGCATATTTAGGGTATCACCAGATCTCGATCCATCCCGATGATCAAAGCAAAACCACTTTTACATGCGCATACAGAACTTATGCCTATCGTAGAATGTATTTTGGGTTATGTAATGCGCCAGCTTCTTTTCAAAGATGCATGATGTCTATATTTTCTGATATGATTGAAGAGATTATGGAAGTTTTCATGGATGATTTCTCTGTATATGGAAAAACTTTTGATAGTTGTCTTGAAAACTTAGACAAGGTTTTGCAAAGATGTGAAGAAAAGCACTTAGTCCTTAATTGGGAAAAATGTCATTTTATGGTTAGGGAAGGAATAGTGCTGGGACACCTAGTGTCTAAAAGAGGAATTGAGGTAGACAAAGCTAAAATTGAAGTAATTGAACAACTACCTCCACCTGTGAATATTAAATGAATTCGAAGCTTTCTTGGCCATGCTGGTTTTTATCGCAGATTCATAAAAGATTTTTCATTTATTGCTAGACCACTTACTCTTTTGCTAGCCAAGGATGCTCCTTTTAAATTTGATGATGCATGCCTAACATCTTTCAATTTATTAAAGAATGCACTCATCTCTGCACCAATCATTCAACCCCCGTATTGGTCGTTGCCTTTTGAAATTATGTGTGATGCTAGTGATTATTCTGTGGGGGCAGTTTTGGGACAAACTAAAAATAAGAAACATCATGCAATTGCCAATGCTAGTAAAACTTTGATAGGAGCTCAACTTAACTATGCAACCACTGAAAAAGAGCTTCTGGCTGTTGTCTCTGCCATTGATAAATTTAGATCTTATTTAGTTGGAGCTAAAATAATTGTTTACACTGATCATGCTGCACTAAAATATCTGCGCACTAAAAAAGATGCTAAACCTTTCCTGATTAGATGGATCTTATTACTTCAAGAATTTGACTTTAAAATAAAGGATAAAAAGGGAGTAGAAAATTCTGTTGCTGATCACTTGTCTAGAATGTATTTTAAGAATCCACAGGAAACCCCCATCAATGATTCACTCCGGGACGACATGCTCTACGGGATTTACAGTTTTGACCCCTGGTATGCAAATATTGTTAATTTTATGGTTTCAGGGTATGTACCACCAGGAGCAAACAAGAAGAAGCTTATTCACGAAAGTCGTTCACATACATGGGATGAGCCATACCTCTTCCGAGTATGCTCTGATGGCTTACTCAGGAGATGTGTGACCACCGAGGAAGGATGGAAGATCATCGACAGGTGTCATTCATCACCTTATGGAAGTCATTATGGAGCATTCCTTGTACACATTCAAAGATCTGGCAGTGTGGATTCTACTGGCCTACAATGTATGAAGACACGAAGCAATATATCAGAAGATGTGGGCCATGTCAAAGGCACAGAAACATAAACACAAGAGATGCCATGCCACTCACCAACAACCTTCAAATTGAGCTCTTTGATGTCTGGGGAATAGACTACATGGGTCCATTTCCCCCATCAAAGAAGTGTGAGTTCATCTTGGTGGCAGTTGACTACGTCTCCAAGTGGGTAGAGGCACTACCTTGCAAACACGCCGACAATATAAGTTCAAAGAGGATGTTTGAAGAAGTTATTTTTCCAAGATTTGGAGTTCCCAGAGTAGTGATAAGTGATGGAGGAGCACACTTCATCGACAAATGCTTCAAGCACTATCTATCAAAACATGGAATCCATCACAACGTCGCTACTCCTTCCAATCCTCAGACAAGTTGGAACCGCATGGAAAGACAAGTTGCCCGATGCACTCTGGGCATATCGGACAACATACAAGACCCTAATTGGAATGTCCCCATACCAATTGGTGTACGGGAAGACTTGCCACCTACCTGTTGAACTAGAATTCAAAGCACACTACGCCATAAGGAGATGGAATATGGACCTAGATGTCGCTGGAGATCATAGAAGAATGCAATTATCAGAATTGGAAGAATGGCAAGAGAAAGAATATCACAATTCGAAGATCTAAAAAGAAAGAGTCAAAAGGTGGCATGACAAGAGGATCAAGAAGAAGGAGTTCGCACCCAGAGATAAGGTATTACTTTTTAATTCTAGGGTGAAGCTTTTCGGGCATGGAAAACTCTGGAGTAAATGGGAAGCACCATTCAACGTAATCAATTCATCATCTCACGGAGCTATCACACTTCAAAATGACGAAGGTACGTTATTGAAGGTAAATGGTCAACGTCTTAAATTATTTTTAGAGCCCAATAAAGAATTAGAAGAGATAGACGTGATCCATTTCTACCTTCCCATGGAGAATTAGAACCCAACCTTTTTAATCTGATGTTTTTGGGCCACGTATATATTTTTCGAATAAAGTCTGCATCTAGAAGCACGCTTGAGGAAGCGGGCCCACAGAGGGGCCAGACACAGGGCGGGCGCCCTGATGATGAGGGCGGGCGCCCAACCCTTGTCCCCTCTCAGTCCCGATTTCCTCCGTCGCGATAAACCCATTTATGGTAAACTAAATAATCATACAGATGGAAGGTTTCGTACGCTTGGCGGCGGGAGTAGCCCGAATAAACCCTAGAGGCACTTTTTGACCCCTATATAAACAGACCCCTGACATCAGTTTTCAAACACCAATTCATACAAGCCTTCTCTCCTTCTTCAATTAGAGCTTGCTTAGTCCCTCGATGCTCCAATGGCCGACGAGTTCCATGACGATTGGGAGGTTGTCCCCTTCAACCTCAACAAAAAGCCCAAGGAAGACCCCGACGCCTACGCTCTCGTCCCGGCCAACACAGAGCGACAGCTAGCAGGCATGCCATCACGCCAGCGCAGCTCGACCCAATCCTACCATGTTCAACCAGTTCTCACTGCACCGCCGCAGCCCCTACTTCTCAAGGGACCGTCAGCCAAGAACGAGGCCACCGTCAAGGTGCCAGCCGACACGAGGATCCTGCCACCCAGGCCCAATAAGTGGGTCATTGGAGTCAAGACCAACCGGAGCGACGAGATCAGCAGCATCCGCTACACTACGGAGGAGGAGAGGCCTTACTTCGAGGGGATTAGAGCAGCCAAAGTCCATTTCATCCCTCCGAAGGCAGCACTGAAGCACGCTCTCAATGCTCTCGAGACACCTCCTAAGCGCCGCAAGACTATAGCAGATGTAGATGCATCGTAGGCTAGACAAGGTCATCATAGAGCTCCAGTCCTCGGTTAACTCCATAAATAGGCAGCTCTCTAACCAGAACACCGTGATACTAGGTCTTAAGCATGATCTTGCTAGTGCTAATAAGAAGATTAGGGAGTTAGAGCGCCGCTAAGTTATCTAGATTAGATCTTGAGGAAGTATATCTTAGTTATTTATCTTTAAATTTGGTTTAGATCTATTATTAGCTTCACTTCATTACTAGTCATTTGTAATAAATGCCTGAAGATTAATAAAGATTATTATTATTATTAGTATTATGTCTTGTGTGTCTCTACTTTATTTTTATGCAAGAAAGCAGAAAACAAGTATGGGGGAGATCCCTCGACATGCCGTATACACTTCGACTACACCACTCCACGATTCAGTTTGTTCAAAACGAGTTAGACCCTTGTTCAGAGATTTATCATGCTCCTAAGATCAAGACATTTATTCAGAAAGATTCACTCTTCCGAAGTATTATTGCGTTAGAGGCATGGGTTATGCGAAATTATGAATATTTCGAGAAAATAAAAAGGAGCAAGTGCTCGACAACCTCGCAGAAAAAAATGGACAAGTGTGCGGCAGTAGAATTAGGGGTACCTCGGTATCCACTTAAAAAAAGAGAAGAGAGAAGAAAATGATAGCCCATGGTCCCTCTAATAAGCAATACGTCAGTAAGAGTTGACAAGTTTTTAATTTCTAAAGTCTTTGATCTAAGAGTATGGCATTCCTCTCCTTGGATCCCGTTTGATCAGGCAATAAATGCAAGGTAAGTATGCTTGAGAATTTTTGCAAATTAAAACAGCCTCAGTGAGATAGATAAAAGATAATGAGTGACCTAAGAGAACCTATGAGGATAAAGGTATGCTAAATTTCTTTTCAAAAATATACAAAATCTCCAAGTAACAGGATTGAGAAGAAAGGACCTCTACTCTTGACCATCAATTTCCCTGACTACGGTACACAGTGGATTTTTACAACACCCTGCAGGTATGAAGAAAATGCTTTACAATGTTTGAACCCTAGATATTTTTCTTAACCATCCTTTTCTCGAGGATGAGTAAAAGCCTAAGTATGGGGGTGTTTGTTGACAGTTCTTAAGTATCAATTTTAATTATGAAATAAACAAGGGAAAGGACTAATATACAAACAACACCTAGAATTAGGGTTTGATCTGACAGAATTCCACAAGTTTTGCTATTTATCTATTTTTGCTGGGGGTTATCAGGAAATATGTAAGAAAGGCCCACACGTCGGGTTTACATAGAGATATTAATGTGCACCGTAATTATTCAACATCTAGAAGAGTCCAGAAGCCACTGGAACGAACGGGAGGCCGATCGGGCCTGGGGGCAGGGCGCCCGCCCTCCCCCCTTGGGCGCCCGCCCACCTCTGGTGGCCAATCACAGTGAATCATGTGGATTATGCTCCACTGCCTTTGAGGATCAAGGAGAACCGTTCAATAAATGTCGGTTTGATCCGACGGCCCAGATTCATTTGAAAAGGCTATATAAGCAAGGCCCCAGGCCCCTGGAGAGATAGAATCCAATTATTCATTAGCATATTTTCTAGAGAGGATTCAAAGAGAGAGGATCCTTAGGGTTCCCACCTCATAGGGCGTAGCATCCAATGTTAGAGTAGACCAGTTCTACTAGATTAAGAGAGATAGAGTGGAGGTGTAGATCGGAGGAAGCCTGGCCTGTCGGTGTCTACTCCGAGGTTGTACCTGTGAGATCAAGTCTCCTAACCCGAGGCTTGATCTTAGGATTCTTCAGTATTTCGACTTCTAAATTCTAGTAAGTTCTTTGTTTTATTGTTCATTGGTTTATGAGTTTACTTTGATCTCTTCGCGTAAAGTTTAGAGTAATCATCTCTAGCGTAAACGTGGTGTTTGGGCTAGGATACTCATAGATATCCCCTGACTAGCTGGACCGTGGTAGTAGCAAAGAACGTGACATTTCCGAGTTACCTTTGTAGCCCATATCCCGTTAGCAGGATCGATAGGGTTTATAGGTGCGGGTCGAACATCCTCTCTGGTGTCTAGATTCCGTGAGCCTCCTCAACAGAACAGTAGATCATCCTTACCAAGGTTAGAATGAGAGTGCGGTTGTAGTCTTCTCTATACATCACTCACATCGAGTCATAGTGGTTGTAGCCTAAAGGTTAGTAGTAATAGACCGGGTTAGTCAGATGCACGCTTTCTCCTAGTTGTAAAAATATAAATACGATACTCTGGATAACATCCCGGGTGAAGTGCTCACCGATATCCATGCGCTTGCGGATCAATTCCTAATTGTGTTACCAAATATCAACATCCCCCACCGGCATGTTCTTCATGGCATCCCTCAATGGTTCAGCACCTAATCATCAAGATTATCACTTGCTCCTTAGGAGCCATTAGTTTCATCAAATTCAACATCAAATGTTTCTTCAACCATGTTTGTGGCATGGTTAAAGACCCTATAAGCCTTGGACTTTGATGAATAGCCAACCAAGTAGCCAATGTCACATCTCCTTTGGAACTTGCCCAAGTGTTGGCGCTTCATGTAGATGTAGCATTTGCACCCAAACAATCTAATGAATGAGACACCAGACTTCTTCCCATTGAGCAACTCATATGGTGTCTTCTCTATGAACTTTTGAGTTAAGAGCCGGTTTGATGCATAGCATGCGGTGTTGATTGCCTTGGCCCACATCTTCTCCGAAGTCTTGTACTCATCTAGCATTGTTCTTGCCAAAGTGATCAATGTCCGGTTCTTTCTTTCTACTACCCCATTTTGTTGTAGTGCGTATGTTGAGGAGAACTCATGTTTGATCCCAACTTCATCACAATACTCTTCAATGTTGGTGTTGTCAAATTCTTTGCCATTATCATTTCTTATCTTCTTGATCTTGACATCAAATTGATTTTGGGCATTCTTTGCAAACTTCTTGAATATCGATGCAACTTCGGCCTTGTCTTGCAAGAGGAATGTCCAAGTGTATCGGGAGTAATCATCAACTATGACCAAGCAATATTTGTTGCCTCCAAGACTAGCATATGTGGTTGGTCCAAATAAATCCATGTGGAGTAGCAAAAGCACTCCTGAAGTAGAGAGATAGGCCTTGGTTGGATGGGTGTTTGCAACTTGCTTGCCGGCTTGACATGCACTACAAAGCTTGTCCTTCTCAAAAGTTACATCATTCAAGCCTCTAATCAATTCTTTCTTCATCAACTTCTTGAGTGTGCCCATTCCAACATGTGCTAACCTTCTATGCCACAACCACCCAAGTGATGTCTTGGTGAATGAGCAAGTCTTGACATCAACTTCATCAGATGAGAAATCAACTACATATAAGTTGTTCTGTCAGAAGCCTTTGAATACCATTTCATTGTCATCCTCCTTGGTCACAATTACTTCCTTTATCTTGAATAGACATTCAAAGCCAAGATCACAAAGTTGTCCAACCGAGAGCAAGTTGAAACTCAATGATTGCACATAGAGCACATTGGTGATGGAGTTGTCATTGGATATTGCATCCTTTCCTAAACCCTTGACCTTGCCTTTTCAATTGTCACCAAATGTGATCTTCTCTTGGTAGTCTACATCTTCATCAAGTGAGGTGAACATCTAGGGATCTCCGGTCATATGTTGAGTGCAACCACTATCAATTACCCAATGTGATCCACCGGTCTTGTAGTTCACCTACACACAAGAGATCAAGCTTGAGGTTTAGGGACCCACATTTGCTTAGGGCCGTTGACCTTCTCTACTAGTTGCTTTGGCAGCCAAATCTTCTTTGGCCTTAGTTTGTTGGCAGCCCCATGAAGCTAACCTTGACTTTGCCACTCTTATCTTTCCTTACAATGTAGTGAGCACTGAAGGCAAATGGTCTAGCATGCTTGGGCAAGGGTGATGGTAGTGGTGCCTCACACTCATGAGCAAAGTGACCCTCTTGTCCACACTCAAAGCACTTCTTTGGCTTTGGATTGCTTGGTTGATCATGAGTGGCTAGTGACTTGATGAGCTTGCTTTGGTGAGCCTTGTTGCCAATCCCACTCTTGTCCATCTTCATGATGGTGTTCATGAAAAGCTCACTTTGAAGGTTCTTCCCTTTTGTGAACTTTGCTAACCCCTTGGTTAGATGTTCTTTCTCTTTCTTGAGTTGTTGTTCTCTTGAGTTAGCTTCTTGATGATTGGGTCATTGTTGCTTTCTAACTCTTCTAAGATGAAAGACTCATCTTCTTCTTGCTTGTCATACATCAAACCAAGCTTGAGATATTGGTTTTCTTCTTTGAGCAACTTGTTCTCATATACAAGCTTCTTATATTGATCAAGTGACTCAATCACTATGGTGTTGTGCTTGGCTTGCTCTAGCAACTCTTTCTTGAGCTTGGCATTTTCTTCATTGATCTTGATAGTGTCCTCATAGCTCTCGACCACTACCACTTTCTTGCCCTTGCAACCAATACATTTGCTAGTGCTCTCCATAAGTAAGTCATCACAAGATGTGGCTACATCAAGCTTAGCAACAATGTTAGTAGCAACATGTGTTTCATTGATTGCAGATCATATGCTATCTCAAGATTATCATAGTTCACTTTTAGAGTTATAAGTTCTTCCTTCAAGGCTCCATGTCTAGTGATAAGCTGATCATGCACACTCTCAAGTTTATCATGTTTTTCTTTGAGCTCTTTTAAAGAGGGTTTGAGCTCCTTGAGCTTGGTGGTCATGATTTCATTTTGATCTCTAAGCTCATCACTATATTTAAGCTTTGCTAGAAGTGACTCATTTTAATGTTCAAGCTTGTCATTTTCACTTCTAGTTTTTCTTATGACCTTGGTGTATTTGTTTAGCAGTTGCACAAGTTCGTCATAAGATGGTGATTCATACTCACTATCACTCTCACTACTCTCATCCTCACTTTGTACCTTCCGGTCACCCTTGGCCATGAGGCATAGGTGTGTAGAGGATGTGGATGGTGGTGAAGATGATGGTGATGAAGCATCAATGGCAATGGCGGCAACCTTCTCATCATCACTCTCGTTGCCGGAGGAGTCACCATTTGTGCTCTCAATGTCGGTGAGCCAATCACCAACAATGTAAGCCTTGCCATTCTTCTTCTTGTGGTACTTCTTCTTCTTGCCACCTTTCTTCTTGTATGGCTTCTTGTCATTCTTCTTATCATCACATGAATCATCTTGGTCTTTGTTCTTCTTCTTGTATTTGTCCTTCTTGGGTTTGGGACACCGGTGAGCAAGGTGACCAAGTTCACCACAATTGTAGCAATCCATCTAGGAGATGGGCTTCCTCTTGCTACTTGTGAAGAACTTCTTCTTCTTGGAGTCAAAGTTGACTCCATTCTTGTTGAGCTTCTTCAACATCTTGGTGGTTCTTCTTACCAAGAGGGCAATGGATGCATCATCATCACTTGAAGTTGATGACTCAACTTCAATCTTCTTGGCTTTGCCCTTGTGAGAAGCCTTGAGGGCCAAATCCTTCTTCTCTTTCTTGACCGATGAGGAGCCATCTTGGGGGTTCATATGCATGTACATCTCATGAAAGTTGATCTTCCCCAATATGGATGTTGGCGTGGCGGTCGAGAGATCACCTTGATGAAGCACAGTTACTATGTGCCCATATTTCTCAATGGGAAGAACACATAGTATGTGTTGACGGTCAACCGTCGATTAATCATGGAAAAGGATCCTAATGCAACCAACACCCAGACTTAGGGTTTTATCTGACATAATTCCACGAGTTTTGGTGTTTGTCTATTTCTACAGGGGGTTATCAGGAAATACGGAAGAAAGGCCCACACGTCGGGTTTACATAGAGATATTAACGTACCGCGTAATTTTCTATCATCTAGAAGACTCCAGAAGCCACGGGAACGAAGCGAAGGCAGAACGGGGCCTGGCCCAAGGCGCCCGCCCTAAGGACCAGGGCGCCCGCCCTCTTATGGTGTCCAATCCGGACCTGTTTCGCGGATTACGCTCCACTGACCTAAAGGATCAAGGATAACCATTCAATCAATATCGGTTTGATCCGACGGCCCAGATTCATCTGAAAAGACTATATAAGCAAGGCCCCCTAGCCCCTGGAGAACATACCTCTTCTGCAGAATCAAAGTTAGGGTTTTAATTATTCATCCAAGTAGAGAGGATCCCTCAAGTTCATCTAGTTCTAGCTCTAGTTCATCTAGTTCTAGTTCTAGTTCATCTAGTTAGAGTTCTAGTTCCTCTAGTTCTAGTTCTAGTAGTTCTAGTTGTAATCTAGAAAAAAGGGAGAGAGAAGAGGAGAGCGGACGAGGAGCCGGATCTGTTGGATCTTCCTCAACATTATACTTTTGCAGCAACTGGTTCGTTCTTCATCGTTCTCGAGGTTCTTCAATTTATAATTCCTAAGTTCTTTAATTACTTTTATTTACATTCAAGTTATTTATTGGATTCCTGCTTGCATCAAGTGCTCTAGTCTTTATAACTCTAGAGTAGTAATTAATAGATTAGACGTGGTGTTTAGTCTTGCAATTACCTGGAATTGCACCCAATCCTGCAGATTGTTGTGGTAGCCCTAGGGTAGTGTCAGCCCTAACAGTCGACGTATTCCACCTTGTTCGGATCGGTGTTTGTAGGACCGTAGTCAGAGCTTCCTAGCCCCCATCTCATCTCTTTCTGTGTTTAGTGTTCTGATGTCTCAAAATAAATAATCTTTGAAGTAATTCTTGATTCTTAGATCAATTAGAGAACTCTCAGGAAACCTCCTCTCTTCCCACCAAAAATAATTATATAGTTATCCTTGGGCGATCTTGAATCTTAATTAGTACACTCACGTTCCCTGTGAAAAATCGATACTCTGGAATACTCTCGGGTGAAGGCTACATCGATATCCGTGCGCTTGCGGATTCTTCTGTTTGCGTTTAAAATACCCAACAAGCTCTTCCTTGCCACATCCACCAGACTCATTTGATTTAGCCCAAGTCCATTTAGCTCCTCTACAATAACATTCAAGCGAGAATACATTTGATTAGCATTTTAGAAGCATCTCAAATGTATTAAGCATGTTCATCACAAGATGAAAGCGTTCCTCATGCTCACTCTTGGATACCTCATGGAGCGCACAAAGTTCCTTCCATAACTCATGGGCAGTTTTGTGGTTCCTAACGCGGTTAAGCACCTCTTTGCAAAGGCCTCTAAAGATGTGGTTTTTGGCCTTTGCATTCCACTTCTCGTTCTTTTGCTTTTGTGGAGTAAGAGCGGTGTCTTTTGCCGGAGGGGTAAACTCTTCGGTCGTGACTTTTAGGCGCTTAGTGTCACATGCCTCGAGGTATGACTCCATTCGTATTTTCCAATACGGGAAGTCATCGCCATCGAACATGGGTGGCGGTCCATCCCCATTAGACATCTTTCTCTAGGCAGTGAAGCCTAAATAATGAGCACTAGGCTCCGAACCAATTGAAAGGATCAAGATGCCCAAGAGGGGGGGTGAATTGGGCTTTTCTAAAAATTTAGGCAACCTATAAGCTCCAATTCAACCCCTTGTGCCTAGTGTGACTAGAGAGCTACGGGATAAAAGTTTTGCAACCTAGTTCCAATCATATTCTAGCATGGCAATTCTAGGAATGTAAAAGCTCAAAGTAATTGCACAAAGTAAATGCTAGAAAGTAAAGGAGGAAGGCAAGAAAGTGCTCGGCGATGTTTTGCCAAGGTATCGGAGAGTCGCCACTCTCCACTAGTCCTTGTTGGAGCACCCGCGCAAGGGTCTTGCTCCCCCTTGGTCCGTAAAAGGACCAAGTGCTCTCTACGGGCTGATTCTTCGACACTCTGTCACGGTGAATCGCCCAAAACTGCTCACATGCTTGACACGAGCCACCAACAAGAACTCTGGGCGGTCTTTGTGCCTCCAATCACCACCGAACCGTCTAGGTGATGGCGATCACCAAGAGTAACAAGCAAAGAACTCTCACTTGACCCAAACAAGGCACTAGGGAGTGGTGGATGCACACTTGACTCTTGGAATTCAAGTAGAGAAGGATTCTCACAAGAAATCACTCAAATCTCAATCCTCTCTAGGCTCTTGCTGGTCTCTTGCACCACAAGGTGATTCTCAACTGATCAAATGGGAAAGAGGCCTCCCATGGACAAGGTGGAGGAGTATAAATACTCCCCATCAAATCCAAGGGTCGGCCAACCGTTATACACTGAAAATGGGAGCACCAGACGCTGTTGATGTTGCACCAGACGCTCTGCACCGAGCGGCCGATGACACTCAACGGCTAACTGTACTTTGCTTCTCACAATGCACTGGACGCTACCTCTGAGCGTCCGGTGACACCGTCCGGTGTGAGGGTGAACCTTACACCCTCCCTGAGTTTAGGACCGGACACTACCGGGTGAGTCCGGTGCTAGCGTCCGGTGCCTTGGTCATCTGTAGACCTCCCTAGGTTTAGGACCGGACGCTATCCGGTGAGTGCGGCGCTAGCGTCTGGTGCCTAACCCTAGGCACTCAGGCACTCTAACTCAAAATGACCTCACCGGACGCGCTCAAAGAGCGTCCGGTACCTACTTAGGCATCCAAACTTCATCCAAACGTGATCTTTCCAAAACAAAGTTTGTTCCTCTCGATCTAAGGACTATCTCTGAGCTGCCTAGTGCTAGGTTTACCAAGTGTGCACCACAACTAAACCTAAAGCCTTGCCTAAGTCAAGCTACTAGATCAAAGCCCCTATTAATAGTACGGTAAAAGGAAAACAATGTCTTAAACTACTCTAAGTGCCCTTCTTCACCATATGGCACTTAGACCTAGTCTAGTGTTGACGATGTCTAACCATCCTTTGAAAACCGAAACGATTTCCACTATTAAGTAGGCATGAATGTCCCTGTCCATCGAGTTCCTATTACGATGACCTAACACTAATGACTTTGCCTCTACAAAACACACGTTAGTCATAGTAATCAACATTGTCATTAATCATCGAAACTCATTAGGGGCCTTGATTCTTCTTCAGCAATGACTGTAGACACCCCGACATCATCGATAAGGTGAAAAACACCCTGTTTGCTGCCAACCTAAACATCGATGAAGCACCAAAGCTGGAGGTGTCCAACCAGATGAGGGTGCTTTCCTCCCAATGTTGCATTCTTGGTACTATAAGCTATCCTTCCACGCCTATGAGGGCAAAGAAGACCTCTATCATTTCTCAACTATTCTGATCAATGCTTCAGCGGCCAACCGATTCCATAGCATGAAAAGATGTGGCATGCATCTTTTCATCTAATAGACGATAGCCAACAATTGTGCATGAGTCTAGCCTGGGATCAAAAGGGGCTCGATTGGGCTATGTTCACTCGATGTGCTAACGAGCGCTATGACCCCCTTACAATGCACAACCCCCTAAGAGAACTGACTTCTCCACCAAACCAACAACATTGATGACTATAATGTGTTATTTTTGGCATGTGTGGTCTATGCTGGCAGCCTCGACAAACTATAAAAGATGAACATCTACATTGCAAATCTCCTAGAACTGCTCAAGACGAACGTGGAACTACAAGATCCTCAAACCATGGGGAAGGCAATGGATCTGGCACGGGCTTATCAGCGTTGCACTATCGCCCCTGCTTGACCTATAGGACACCCAAGCAAGGGATATTAGCAGCAATAGCCTCATCAATCTTGCAACAACTACGCCGACTCCTTCACTGCAGCACACCCTAAAGAGGCTCACAACAGAGGAGGTGGCAGACTGCTGTCATGCAGTTCACTCACGGCCACAAGTGGAAACATTTGATTGAAATTACCTCCCTAAACAACTATGACCCAGAGGCCTAATGTCATCCTGATGATGTTCTATGGCAACTAGGCGCACGGAGTAAGTGGTGGGTGCTCCATGTTCCTAGCTAGAACTGTCTTTGGGGAGGGAGTTTGCATCTCATTGACACTGGTGCCACACCTAACATCATCGACACAAACTGCACTCGGCTAGCGAGCATTGCCGAATGCCCCATCAACACTGATATCCTCATCGGTACTGAGTGACACCTGCTTCAACATCCCTCTTTGCTTTAATGCGGAGACATGATATTGAGGCCCTCCTGGTGGTAGCATATATGTCATCCTCAGCATTACATGGTTGGACATCCTTGGGATGATATGCTGGTATTTCAGCACCATGGATATGAGCATTAGGTGGATAACTACAACATCCTTTACACTAGAACAACACTAACATCCACGACATACGACACCATCGCAGCAGGCATCCCGATAACAACTGCTTCGATGTTGTTGACTCACATGCGCCTGTCTTCAACATCTGGTAGGCTGTCCTTAGTTTGCTTGAACTTCACTCCAGTGCTCCTGCTTGGACCATGGATGATCTGGCATCTTCTTTGATAGTCATTGTTACTTGCTTGGACCATCATCACCATTGATGGCCAATCTGTTGAAGACGGTTCTGGCAGATGACACAGTTAATCGCAGTCGTACACTCCACCCCAAACATCGATTTTTGGACGAACATCCCTAGCAAGAGCTCTCATGGAGAGGCCTATGTTCCTCATACTCATACCGTTATCTTTGAAGAAGTTGAATGCCAATTTATCACTGCGGACCAAATCTATCTGGGTGGCCATAGTTTTGTCTTGGATGTTACCAGTACTCCGGTTAGCCGCTGCTAAAACAACTTCTCTCATCGCTTTTCGGGCAATTGTAGCACCCCAAAATTTGGTTCTTTGGAAATAGAGCTAAAATAATTTAATTTTGTATTTTTGTGCTCATGAAAATATAGGAAAAATAATATTTTTCATTAAATTAAAATTTATCATAATGTTTAGCAATATTATTGTGTGTACCTGCTGGTGCATAAGGTTTGGTGTAATGTTTGATTGTTGCTCTTTTGTGTGTTGATACTGAGAAAAATATTTAAAATACGTTTATTAGATCGATCTTCCTTCTTCGACATATATTTATCTTTTTTCTACAATCAAATTCCTTATCTGTCAGCTCAAGATTTCATTCAGAGTCTCTCAAAATCTTTTCTTTTAAAACCTAAGTCACTCCTTTCAGTTTCTCGTCCATCAGGAGATCTCTACAAAAGTTCTTGAAAATTTTTTTGGACCTTTACTGTGAGCATAATCTAATTTTTAGATGCTCCAAATTATTTTATCATAAGAGCCAAATATTTTATTTGGGTTCCTCATGTTCCATAATATCTATCATAATTTTCTTTGAATTTTTGGAGCTTCGGAGTATTTTTCGTGGCTTAAATAATAATTCTGGACTTTTCTAGAATTATTTTATCCATGAAAATAATTAATTCTGAAAATAATAAATCTCTTACTATTTTTCCAACGTCAAAGCCCATTTGCAATAATCATAATAAATCCCAAAGACCATGTATTTATTTATTAATGAGCTTTAATATTACTTAGGCCTATTAGTGGAGGTAGAAGGTGCTACATCAATTAGTACCATATCGCTAGTTGATGTAGATGTAGAGAGTTTTCCTTATATATATGTATCAACCCCTTGGGTAAAGTACACAAGAATTATCTTAAGGGAGCCCCTATTTGGAAATCCCTAACATAGTAAACTAAGATTTTGACTCCTTTCTCTGCTATGTCATCAACAACACCAACGATCTGTTGAAGCTTAGAGCTTGTTTGGCACAGCTCAACTTCACTAGTAAAGCTGTTTTTTAGAAAATAGCTTCATGAGTGACTTTCTAGATGAAGCTGAGCTGTTTTGGAGAAAGTGTTTGGCAAAATAGCTTCACCAACTACTTCATGCATAGCTAAGAGAGAGAAATGAGGGAGAAGCTGCAATAAGCTACTTTTTTCAGCTTC
>NC_012871.2:39794473-39796799 GCF_000003195.3 Sorghum bicolor
AGTGTAGATCGGCAAGATAGGGTAACAGTAACTGGTCTGCAGGAGAGTTGCCGATGGGGGTGTTTGCCGATGAAGGGACAGCTGAATGTGACTAAGTCTATGGGTGGTGATGTGTTTGTGCCGATGGTCAGCATTAACCTTTGTCGATGGCTACGATGAAGAGTCTGCTGATGATGCGGAAGGAAGACTTGAAGGTTGTCGATTGGTCTATGGTTGTGTTCCAGTTTGTCACGGGAGGATAGTTTCATGTTTTCCTTAGTTATTTAAATTGTTTTGTACACGGATTCTGCTTAAATTGGAGTTCGAGTTCTAGTCGTGTCTGGTTGTAGCTCTTTGAGCAGGGTATAAATGTAGACCCTAGGGCCTTGTAATCGATCTATCTATCAATCAATCAAACACAAGTTTTTACTAATATTCTAGCATCTACTTTTTCGACGACTTCGTCATATTTTCTTTTTCATTACGAGTTCTTAGGAGTTCGTCGACTTAAGCTCGGCGTATTCTCAAGTTCCGCGTGAATACCTCTTGGCCGTGGCATCTGGGCGCATCGCTGTTGTCGGGACCAAAGTATTCGAGTTATCACCTTTGCCGATAGTAAGGTCAAATCGGCTGGCACGCCTTAACGTTTGAAATCGGGTATTAGCCCTTTGTGTTTGTAGATCAGCTTTTGCGTCAACAGAGATATAGGTGGATATCTGGATGTTTAGCTGTCAATGTTATGGTGAAAAGTAACCCTGTATGGGAATGAATCTGAGACCAGGCAGGGTCTTATGGCGGTGTTGACCGTAGTGCCCCTACCTGTGTCGATTAAGGACCGATCGTTGACGACCCTCTTGTCATGTTGAACGCATGCCCCACACTTAGCTGGAAGGATAAGTCCTTCCGACCGTGAAGCTTGAACACTATCTAGACCGGGAATCGGCCCAATGTACATGTTGTACTGGTGTTGGTTGAGGAGAACGACGAGGGCGCGACACGCAACCTTGGTATACCTTGGATACCTCTGTCGCTGGAACGGTCCTTGGGTACGGGCGGTGCCTGTCGAACCCGCGAATTGGTCCTGGATAGTGCAATACGGTGACCTGTAGCTCACTTGATTAGTTAGTGTAGTTTGTGTGGGGAAAAAACTTGCCAGCTGGTCAGAAATCAATTCGAATCGCCATCGCTCCTGGATAGTAAGCACTTGAAATGAGCCCTGACCTTGTAGTAAGGACTATGAAACACTTGGGTTATGATAAATGATGATTTGTGAATGCTATGGTAAGGTACTATCATATCACAACAATTGTTTGCAATAGTACAGGTGCTAATCTAGATGGTAGGTAACAATACCTAACTTGAGCAAAATAAAAAGTAAGAATGCAAACTTACTGGTCAGAGCGCTGGTGCGTTGCGGTGAACCGCCTCCTGATCCTACCGGTCGGTGCCTGCGCCCTCGTCTCTACGACGCGTGTCGGCTCGACGTGCGGAGCTGGCGGGTCACTGGTCACCCGACCAGTGGTGGCCAGCGCAACGTCCAGACGACTGCGAGGCCTCCGGACCAACGACGGCGCGGCCTCCTCCTCCTCGTCATCGTCGTCGGTGATCCGGACGAGCCGACGGCGCTTTGGCGCCTGGCTGCTCTCTACTGGCAGCGTTGCCACAGGGGAGGGGTCTGCTGCCAATGGCCTTTTCCCCGCCACTCTGTCCTCGGTGGTCGGGGCAGGGTGGGTCTGCTCCTCCTCACTGCTGGTGTACCGAGTACACCGAACAGCGTCGTCCTCTAGCGGATTTTCCCCCGCAGGATTCTCCATCCCAGGTGCCAGTGATACGTACACTGTGCACCAGTCAACGTCTCCGATGTGCAACAGTAATAAAGACAAATCAGCGACTAGGAAGAACAAGAACTAAGGAGGTACAATCAGTCAGTAACGTTACCATAGGAGCTGGTCGTCCCTGCTTGAAGGCCTGCACCCGATCACTACCACGGACGAAGCTGCCGTCCGCGAAGTTGAACATCTCGTTCAACAGCTGCTGCACTTCCGCCTTCTCCAAGACCTCAGGCCTCATCCTGGTCGGGTCCTGGCTTCTAGCGTACTCGTACGCCGAGTGCACCCTCTTCTGGCAGGGCATCACCCGACGACAGACGAAGTTGCCGACCACTCCTAGCCCGTCCAAACGCGACCAGTCGATCAGCTTCATCAGGTCTGCTACTTGACCGGCGAACTCTGGGCGGTCGGTCCAACTGACCCTCTTCTCGAGGATGTACCCCACGTCACAGAACGTGGAGCTGCCCGGCTCTTCCCTGATGTAGAACCACTTCTTGTGCCATTCGGGACTCGGCCCT
>NC_012871.2:39797644-39800315 GCF_000003195.3 Sorghum bicolor
TTTTTGAAAGGCTATACTTTTTAGAAAAGTAAAGTGGGCACACTTCACCAGGAAAGAAATCTTTTTTGATTAAGAGCACCATGCATTCTTTGAACAACCTGCTTCTTCGATGCCAATGTTGGTCAGCTATCTTTGAAGTTGGTCAAAATGTCATTACGACTGTTTAGGCAACTTTCCTGCTTATTGAAGACGTCAAGTTTCACTGGTCGAAGAAGCTCAAGACGCCGTGTTACTTCACAATACATGGTGCTCGGGGACTAGCTGTGGGGGTATAAACCCCTATACCCTCACGGCTAGACTTGGGCCAGGAGGCTTGGCCCATTACGAGACAAGTTCGAGGCTTGATCCGACAGCTCAGAGTTTCACACAAGGAAACAAGACGTGGAGATCAAGCAGGATTCTAGTCGGTTAAAATAGGAATTGATATCGAACTATCTATGGCAATTGTAACCGACTACGATTAGTTTCTAGATCTGTAACCCTGCCCTCCGGACTATATAAGGAGAGGCAAGGGACCCCCCTAGGACATCATTATTCTCTCAACACAAATCAATACAATAAGATGCAGGATGTAGGTATTACGCCAGCTCGGCGGCCGAACCTGGATAAAAAGCCTGTCTGTGTCTTGCGTCACCATCGAGTTCGTAGCTTGCGCACCGTCTACCGATAAACTACTACCGTGGGTATACCCCAAGATAGACTGCCGACCAGCTTTCGTCGACACCTACCCAATTTTGAGAGACACCAGTTCTGGAGAGAGATATCTAGAGATAATTTTTATAGTCAAACCCGAACCAGTGACATGGAACACCCCACTCTTTGGATGTTCCACAAATGTCTTGGGTACAATCTTTTCTATCATGATGATATTAGGAAAGTAAGAGTAGGAGATTTACAACTTTTATATGCTGCTATTAATAAAGTACACACTTCACCTGTTACAATTTTAGTTTCTCATTGGCTTAGTGTACCTAGTCTTCAGGTACCAGTAGGATGTACTTCACTTATCACTCGTCTAGCCTCTAACCTTCATTTGCTAGAAAACTCGTCTTTGGAATTCATAGATGAGTTAAGAATTTATCATGGCTATGACACATTTAGACAAGCTCGGATGTTAAAGAAAGAGGGGAACATAATGTATATGCTATATGATGATAAAGGCAAGATTCGGTTACCTAACCCGAACCTTGGCCTCTACGTTGTCCAAAATTTTTTGATTGAGATTACAGCAACACCAGTGAACCAGAGAGCTCCACAGCGAGTGGCATCTGAAAGGATGACCACCCATCAAGAACGTACCTGGTATGGAGCTGATCCCGGGCCAGAAGAAGCAGCGCACCTGCATTATTGCGACTACAACCCCCGAGTCCTTCGAGACCCATGGGTTCGACATGCGCAACCACAAGAGCCAACACAGGAGACATGTCCGGAGGGCCAAGATCACTAGTGGAGAAACCCGCGTTTTCATACGGGCAGGTACTCCACTAATCCATATGGAGTTTCAGGATCCAGACCTCCGCCCCAATTCGATGCAGGAAGATACTCCGACGCCTCCTACGCTTTCACGAACGACTACTACCAAGAGGCCGGCGCTTTCTTCACCCGTACCGACAACACTCTCCTCGACATCCAGAACACGCAAGCAGAACATGGACGACTCCTGGAAGAGCAACAAAAATGGAACTAGGACCACGCCACTGCAGTACAAGAGCTGAGACAAGATACAACAACAATGAACGACAACATCACCGCCATGATGCATTTCTAGAACATCGAATAAGACCGACATCCACATCCAGCTTGGGGGAGTTCCTCCCCAAATTTATCAAGTAAGTTTTTATTTGCTCTTCTTATTTACTCTTTTCTATTTTAGTGTCTAGTTATCTTAAAGAGAAAAACTTAGAAAACCCAATAAATATTTTCTTGCTTTAATTTACTGCATTCTATAAACATGAAAACAAAATAAAAAGAGTGTAGATAAGTGTGCTTTATTTTTTCTGTTAAGTTTAATATCTAGAAAAAAATAAAAAGACCAAAAAAATACATGATGGAAATGATGAACAGTTTCTCTGTTTGCCTACTTTCAAGTACATAGCTTTTATATTAGAGTTCTTCCAGGAATCACTAAAACTGAAATTATTATCTATGGGAAACATAAAACTAAAGTCTAAGTAAGAGAAAGGCATGATACAAAGTTTGAGCTACTGTTTATCTTGTTCCTACTACACTAAGTTCTGGAGATTTATTTTGGAAACTTACAAATCACATGATGAGTTCCTAGCATAACAAACTACCTACCACAATCATACTTCCTATAACATCTTTTACTATATTCACATTGAGTTTGATCGAGCTGTGTAGACCCTTAGGTGCTTTTCATGTGGTTAAATTAAGATATTCACTTGTACACATCTACTACACCATCCACCACCATTTATTAAAATTACAAAACATATTATCACTCACTGTCCCAAATATTGTTATTTTCTCTCTCTAAAAAGATTCAATGCATAAGAGGCATGGCTTATGCAAAAATATACGAGGAAATAAAAAAGGGCAAGTGCCCGAAACCTCGGAAAAAGAAAGAAAAAAAGTGAGACGAGAGGTAAAAATGGACAAGTGTCCGGAGTAGAATTAGGGGTACAAAGATGCCACTTGAGCGGAAAATGGA